>NC_056747.1:346242349-346392349 GCF_019279795.1 Protopterus annectens | reverse complement strand
CACCTCAGAGAAGTATATCCTGAATAACAGAGGCCCCAAGACTGATCCCTGTGGTATGCCGCTCATTACAGGTCGTAAGGCTTCCCTTATTATGATTAGGTGGGTTCTATCACTGAGCCAGTTTGCTACCCATCTGATAACATATGGATTGATACTTAGTTGAGAGCGTTTATCTACTATGCCTGAGTGGGGAATAGTGTTGAAGGCCTTGGCCAGGTCAAGGTAGGTGGTGTGCACCATCTTCCCCTCGTCCATAGCTTTGGTGACTGTCTCAAAGAAGTCGACCAGATATAACAGACAGTGTGAATTCAGGGTTGTTGAGGGAGGGAGTTATCTGTACTTCACCAAGGAGTTCTTTGGGGTTTTAGGTAGGTTACATTTAAATGTCTCATCATGTATGGGTCTATGTTTCTGCTTTGAATTGTGTGTGATCAGTGCACTGTGTATACTACTGACAAACTTATTGACATTAGAAGTGGTTTTATGCGACAGCTTTATATACAGTGACGTATAAATACATCTCTTGCATACCATATCAATTTGTTAAATAATTAACTGGTTGTCTGTAAATATGAGGCAATTTCTACATTACCTCAGGATGCCCATATCCACCAAGCTGGTAACAGACGTAGTGGCAAAGTTCATATCCATGGCAATAGAGCCTTTTAATTTATTAGACAGTTGGTGAAGTGTTGTTTGTTTTGTTGAGTGCATGAGTACACTCATTTTTTTTAATTGTAAACCATTTTTGCAAAGGACTGCAATAAACATTTTTTTCTGTTACAAGTTGGAGTCAGACAAAAGGGAAAAAGTTTCCCATTCCTAATGTGGGAAATAAATGTATATGTGTTAGCACAGCCTGTGTGTATGTATGTGTCATGTCTTTCAACTTTTACCTTGGAAGTCTGGACAAAGAGAAAATATTTAGGGAAAAGGTACTCTTTAGTGGGTGCTTTTCACTCAAAATAATTTCCAGATTTAGGAGGGATGGAACAAGAGTTTGAGAACAAATTAGATGTGTTACCCCAAATTTGTCAGAGCTGATGGGTGTGTCTGCTTGTGTTTTTGACCTTTATGGTGAATGGTTAATGACTGAAAATTGATTACAGGATCAGTGTAAGTGATACTTTTAAGTACTAATTTGGAACAAACCTGGCCTTTGCCATGGAGGTTCCTGACGTAGCTGATGAAAACTTTATGGTTTCCCTTTGGTTTGGAGACTAGTTTAGATTCACAATTGGCCTTGGAGGTTTTCAGTAGTGATCTAATTTGCTTGTTGAGGCTACGGATGGAGTTTTTCCAATTTGGAGTTTGTTCCTTTTATCCTTGGACATCAGTTTCTTCCTTTTGTTGTAAAGTCTGTTAGAGGATGTCCACCAAACAGATTTGTGTGCCCTTGAGCAGGTTTTAGTTCTATTGGGTATGGCCGAGTCCATGCAGTTGTACAGGTGCTTGTATTCTGCACTGTTGTCAGCATGTGTGTCTGCATCCCCTGGGGGAGGCGGTGTTGTGAAGCTACAGATACCTTCGCTTAGGAGTTTGTAGTCAGCTTTTGAGACATTTTTTAGCTTGATTATGGCTGGGGGGTTTGAGTGCAATTAAAACTTTGAATGAGACAGTCCAATGATTTGATCTGACCAGGGAAGAACATACTATGGTAGTGGAGCAGCGGTTGCCTATGTTGGTGAGAACCATGTCCAGAATGTTTTCTCCCCTTGTGGGGGATGAGATGACCTGGTGCAGTGCGTTAGAATTGGTGAAATCAAGAAATTGTTGAGAGAGTACATTAGTGCAAGAATAGTTTACCCAGTCTATAGTGGGATAGTTGAAGTCACCAAGGATCAGGGTGTTAGGAGGTACCTTGATGGAGTCAAGTAGATCCAGGTAAGAGGAGTGGGTGTCCTGAGTCAGGGAGTATGGTCTATAGCTAGCTATAACTTGGATGGGTGTCTTGCCAACTATCAACTGTACCTGGAGTAGTGCCAGTGGCTCATGCTGGCAACCTACTCTGGAGGTGTGCCTGTCCTTAATGAAGATAGAGACTCCACCACCCTAAGTCTTCCTGACCTCATTTGGGTTGGAATTTGTGGAATGAGGTATAGCCTGGTAATTTTAGGGGTGCTGTTCACAGCCCGGAACCAAGTTTTCCTAACAGCACAGACATCAGCATCTTGTAGTGCAAGGAGGGCCATTTTCAAGTTAAGACTCCTAGCGTTAAGCAGCATAACATTCAATTTGCTTTTAGACAGATCTTTTATGTTGGAAGGTTTGCCTTTGGGACATTGCCAAAAAGGCACAATGGGTAGGTGAGAGCCTTGTCCAGGATCTGGAAACCCAGTGGTGACAGGTGAAGGTCATCTCTGGAAAATCTCACTTATCAATAATCTCATTTCTCAACCAACGCAATTGATCCGAACTTCAAACGAAGCAAATCACTAATAAGTGAAAATAAAAAAATTAAAAAAAACAAACTCAGATGAAAAGACACCAATTTAATGGTACACTGGTACAAAAAACACAGTCAGTACGTCCCAAAGACTAAGTGCTTTCACCATAAAAATGGCTTCATCAGAGTAACATTGGGAAATACGTACACAATTAAATAGCTTAATGACCTAACAAACTGACCAATCCACTCAGAAAAACTAAGAATGATGTAGTCAATTACTGGTTGCAAATGTTTAAAGGCACAATATCAATAAAAAACTGAATGATAAAAATAATAGAAATGTGTATATATATATATATGTATATGTATATGTATATGTGTGTATGTATATATATATATATATATATATATATATATATATATATATATATACACATATACATATATATATATATATATATATATATATATATATATATATATATATAAATCCAACATAAAACAAATGACCTTGATCCTATATAGTTAAAAAAATATATGTATATATTGTTAAGATGCATTTAAGAAGTATCCCAAATAACACTTGCTTTTTCTTTTAAAATTGGAAGAATGGCAATGCTGTCATTCAAACCTGGGGGGGGGGGACATTAAGTGCAAGTTGCCACCTGGTCTCAAGATTTTCCACTTTTAATTTCAAATCGCCCCCTCTCTCATTCCAAGTTACTTTATCAATTAGATAAAAGATGAATTTGTTAAAATTAGTACAAGTTGTACTATGCCTGTATAATGCATTGTGAACATTCTTCGTCCTGATAGCCCTTACATGTTCAGATATTCTTTCCCTGAGCCTCCATGTGGTTTTGCCCACACAGAAACTTGTACAACAAGTACATGTTTCTACATATACTAACATACTAGTTACAGCTACACCTGCCCGGGCAGCTTAATGTACAGTTGTTACCAAGGATAGACACATAAGGGCCATCATTAATAAAGTTACAGGTCATGCATGTCAGACACTTGTACAGTTTAGACGTGTAATTGTTACAAGTAGAATTCTTCATAATGTTTTTAACATTCCTCCCCCTACTGAACACTATCCTGGGTTTGGAACCAAGTATATTCCTGTGAGTATCCTTGAGACCCAATTGCCATGCCTTGTTAATAGCCAAGACTATTTCTTGGGCAAAATGATTAAATCATAGAACCATAGTGGCACTGTTATCATTTGTTTGTTAATAGACTTCTCGGGTATTCCAGCACGTAACATTGGCTGGTACAATGTGTCCTTCGTCTTCAATATCTCATGTTTAATCTTAGTTTGAGGGGATAGCCCCTATCTAGCAACATCCCAACTAAACAACTCACATTTGAAGTGTCACAGTTGCTCACCAATCTAGACAACCTTACCATTTGACCTTTGATGATGCCTTTCTTCTGATGGTAAGGGTGATGGCTATTAAAATGAAGCATAGAATTAGAGAAAGTTTCCTTTCTGTAAATATTACTTTCAAGGGTCACCCCATCATAATTTAAATGTATGTCAAGGTAATTGATTTCACTCTGGTGCCTAAAACTGGTGAATCTAAAAAAAAAAGTTGTACTGTTAAGAAATTCTAGAAACTCCTTGGCTTCCCACTCATCCCCTTTCCAAAGAATCAAAATATTGTCCAAACATTTGTTAGAGAGCAAAATGTTGGACATAAATCTTGAGGAAAAAATAAAATTCTCCTCCCAATATAGGAGTACTAGGTTGGCCAACATGGGAGCACATTTTGTGAAAACAGTCATGGATCCTAAAGGTACCCCAGGAGCTCTGCCATCTGTGCTTCCTTCCTGGTGAGTTTCTTTTTATATGCCCACCTGCTTTCCCTTTTCCCCATCCCCATCCCTGGAAGCTCTGCCATCTGTGCTTCCTTTCTGGTGAGTTTCTTTGTATAAGCCCTACCTGCTTTCTCTTTTCCCCATCCCAGAGCTCTGCTATCTGTGCTTTCCTCCTGGTGGAGTTTTTTTAATAAGCCTACCCTTTTCCCTTTCCCCACCCCTGGGAGCTCTGCTATCTGTGCTAACTTCCTGGTGAGTTTCTTTTTATAAGCCCTACCTGCTTTCCCTTTCCCCATCCCCATCCCTGTGAGCTCTGCCATCTGTGCTTCCTTCCTGGTGAGTTTCTTTTTATAAGCCCTACCTGCTTTCCCTTTCCCCATCCCCATCCCTGGGAGCTCTGCCATCTGTGCTTCCTTCCTGGCGAGTTTCTTTTTATATGCCCTACCTGCTTTCCCTTTCCCCATCCTCATCCCTGGGAGCTCTGCCATCTGTGCTTCCTTCCTGGTGAGTTTCTTTTTATAAGCCCTACCTGCTTTCCCTTTCCCCTTCCCCATGCTCATTGACTATATTTGGGGACAACTCTCCTGTATTGACCAAACCTTACCTTATGAAGCATCATCAATGAGCACCCTCCCTCCCAGGATGGGCATTCTCATCCCTCCCTTTTGCTCTCTGTCACCCAAGCCACTAATCAAACACAGGTGAGCTGAGCCATGGTTAGGGCTTTATCCCTTTATGCCACTTGAGCAGGGCAGCTGGGCTGTAGTTAAGGATTTATCTGTCTGCACCACTTCAGTGGCAATTTTCATTTTTAAGTTGATCTATTTAGTGATGGTGGATGGTTTTCAGCAGGAAACATTTAGTTGAAATTACACTTTTCATGAGTAAAAGCTCATTACATCTTATAAATTCTGCTACAACTGTTGGGCCACTATGAAGGATTGTGGATACCACTGTTGGCGAAGGGAGTTATCCCCGTATTTTTCCCTATTAGAGTTAGCATGAATTTACTCTGTTGAAAATTTCTGACAGTTGCAAAGACTATAAACAGAACAGTTACACAGAAGTAGAAGTTGGGTGGTTACCACACATACTCACATTGGTGTAAAATACTGCAACAGAGACCACTATTCCATAAAGTAATGAATCTTTATTGTAGAGAAAAAAAAATTGGTGAAGACTCTGTATACACTGAAGCAATAGAACTACACAAAGGGCTATTTCTATTAGTCCACAAAAAAAGTCTTTCAAACCAGTTTTGTTACAATCCAAAGGTGCTTTTCATCATCTTTCTTCTTTTACGACTTCCTAATGGAAAACATCTAAGCTTCATTCTGGAAGGTTTTCTTTTTTGTAGCACAATCCTACAAACCACAATTCCATGCCCAAACTCCCACATCATTAAGATACCAGCTTCTCTTAACAGACCCAAAGCCCACCTGTAATACAATAAATGCTCATTAACTAAACCTTTCTATCTACTACAAAAATATATCAGTCTGTTTTAAAGAAGCATTATTATTTAGACTATATACAAAATGCTCTATTTATATCAATGGTATTTACTTTTATGCCTGTTCAATTTAGTGAAAATTTGACATATCTTATGGCAAGAACTTCCACACTATGTAATATTCACATGCGTAGATATATACTATTGATTTTGATTAAACTTGACCCAGAAGTAACTGAAAATGAAACCTACAAGCTGAGCAAAATCTGCTGTACCCAAATGTATATAGTATATGTTGTAGAAATACATGGTCTCACCAGCAGAAAATGTTAATGTACAGATTTTACCACCACTCATACAGAAAGTCGAAACATAGTTCAAACTATATACATTCAAAACGGTGTAGATACTGCAGCTTAGCATTGAATTTCCACTGCTATTTTCAACAAACACAGAAGATCCTTGCATCCATCTGAGCTAACACCTCTTTGGCAAATGGGACCTCAGTTTAACATATCATTTGAAGGGTGGCAGACTCAAGAGTTTATAGCTCTCTTGTGCTATACTGCAGCGCCATTAATGGGAAATTAACCCAACTACCTTGGGTAGTGAACAGACTACCATTACATGGTGGTTGTGCCTGGAGAGCATACAGAGGGGTTATAAAGTAAAAGTGATGATACCTTTAAGAGATGTCTTTAATGTATAGGATTTTTCCAGCAGAGAGGGAAGAATTCAATGGATGAGGGTATGGGTACAAGGGGCTGACATGACGTTGCTTCACGTAGCATATCTAGACACTCACAACAGTAGACATGCAGAACTTTGAGATTTAACAGATCTCAAAGTACAGCTGACTGTTTCTCTTTGACAGGAATTACTTAATTTGATTGGAGCAGAATTCCAGGATGCCACCCCAATATGTAATTCACTTTGCTGGAGTAATACTCACAGATCACTTAAAGGTGTCTCTGAGGTATACACCCTAGAAATGCAGGGGGGATACACAGCTGAGGTTGAAACTGTTGGTTGGCTTGTGATAGTGTAGGGTGTCCTTTTCATAATGCCAAAACAAGAACAAATGGCTTAGAAATGGATATATAGTGGTCTAGATAGCTAATAAATAAATAATGTGGGAGTTCACAACTTTATTCCATGACACCTCACATTTGGACCTGTACTTTTATTTTATTTTTATTGGACTGCTATCTTTACTGTAATCTATTTCATGGAGGTTTTCTCCTGGGCCTCCACTGAAAACTGGCTCTCTGGGCCCAGTGGACTTCCCGGTAATCAAACTGGAAATAAATAAATAAATATTATGCATAGCCCAAAAACCAGTGCTAGACAAAGCTAACAAGCTGATGAAGCACATGACAATTGTTTTGTAGCAGAGAGTGATAATCAAAAGGATGAAAAGCATGACATAGTATGATCAGGAATAGCATGTGTATTAGAGCATAGCTGCATGGTCTCAAGTACATTTATTATTTATTTATGCAGTTATTGACACTTGATTATAGAATATAATGTTGTATAATCTCAGTTATCCAGTCAAAAGACAGACAGACCCTCATGTCTAATATCCCCTATAACAAAATGAGAACGTAACCCTTGTATTGAAAAGAGAAGTTTTGATCTAGACAATGACAGGTAGTACAGTATTAAGAAATAGTTATATTGCAGCACAGTGGTGCAGCGGTTAGTTTTGCCTCACAGCAAGAGGTTCTCCCGTTTGATTCTCGGCTGGAGAGCCTTCTGTGTGGAGTCTGCATGTCCTCCCCGTGGTTGAGTGACGTTTAAAGACATGCAGGTAGGTGCGTGCATGAATGGGGGTCCTTCCCTGAAGGTTGGGCATTGGGTTGGCAACTTGGCACCGTAAAATTCCACTGCCAGTCATTAGCGGACTGGAGTTCTGCTGTGGCGACCCCTAACCAAGAAAAGCCGAAAGACATTGCTTTTGCTATATTGGAGCACTGACCAGCATTATTTTAGAGAACAGATTTCCATTGTGTGCTGCGTATCTTCAGTAATGTCAGTAATACAGGGTTATCACATGTCCCACTTTATGCAGGACAGCCACTGCATGGGCAGTCGTGTCCTGTGCAAAAACATCAAAAATGTCAAGTATCAGAATCAGAAATACTTTACTGATCCCGCAAAAATTTGCTGAGAATGAGAATTTTAGGACAGAAATGTTTCTACATTTCCTTCAGTAAATGCATAAATCCATTATCATGTCTTTGTAACACGTAAATATTATATGAAACAGCATAAATAAATCAAATTCTAAAAAAAAAAAAAAAATGAGCTTTTATTTTAGCAGTAAACTGATGTCCAGTCCTTTGCACTGGTTGTAGGTGTGGTTTGTCCTACAAAATTTCACACTTTCATACAAAAATCCCACTTTGGCAACAGGAGATGAGGCAGCCCTACAGTGACACTATATAAATGTGCAAAAGCAGTATATGAAGTCAGGATACAACACACATACAAGGAAAATTATCTACCTTGTGTTGATTAGCCATGAAAGGCAAGGTATTAGAGTATGAGGTAGTGAAGAGGGTAGAATACTACTTGTGTCACTGCTCTGACATTGCCTTCTTATGAGTAACTTGGAACAGCAACAACGGTTGGAAAAGTGTCATCTAAGGATTGTCAGACAGGGAATTAGCCACTCAGGCAATACAGACAGAATGATGACAAAAGAAAACACACTATCATTTCAGTTACTTGTCTACAGATAACAGTGGAATTAAGTACAAATAATGCATCCAGTTGTAAGGTAGAAAGAGAAATAAAACTGCTTAAGAGCATATCATACAGTGCAACCAATAAATCACTAACATGTAGCATGTAGTATGTAGCATGTAGTATGTATAGCAGGAAATGCACGAGAGCAGCACAATATAAAATATGAAATTAAAGGAATGGATGAGTGTGACTCACACCTCTCAACTGTCCAGATTTTTGCAGAATGCTCAAATTTTCATCTGATGTTTCTGGTCTGTTCTTCATAAAATTTGCAGTTTTCCTCCAAATCAATGAAGATCAAAGTCACTAAATAATGACATATATTTGAGCTCAGACTTCTTAACCTTCAGAAAATGCACAATAACACAAACTGTGTTATTCTAGCAGCTTTCCGAGTTTATATGAGCAATGTAGACTATAAAACAAAAGGAACTGAAGACTGTCTACTCATGTGTGAACCCTTTAGAAGAAGTATGCCTTTTTACAGAGCAATTATCAGGTAAGAAAACCATCACATTTGGCTAGTATTCAGAGATCAGTTTAAACATGAAAAAGAAACGACTGTTTCTACTACTGTTTGAAACTTGCATCTTTTAGATACGTTCTACAGAAGCTAGGGCATTTGTCTCATAAAATCATTGTAGATAGCTAGCATTTTGAATTCAGCACAAAATAAAACATGAAGTGAAATTAACTGAAAACTGTTTACCAATGTTTTAACTTTGCACTGCTCAGATGCTTTCCTGCAGGGTATTAGCAAGTCAGATCATAACATTCCTGAAAAGCTAGTTTCTCTGAGGATAAAAAGGACAGTTGAAACTAATGAATGACTAAGGGCTGTTGTGAGTACAACTGCAATTTGAGAAGGAATCTGCCTAACACCTCTGAAGGTTCCTGTAAGCACCCTCCCCCAACCCCTGCAGGCAAAGTTGGGACATGCCCAGAAAGCCAGACTGAAAATGTAAACAAAGATCAGAATCAAAACAAAAAATCCCTGGGATTGTCCCTTTAAAGGTTTTTCTAAGGACAGACCCAACTTATTGCAAATCAATGATATACACAGTCAGCCACCTGGTTAACGTCACTTTTGTAACTGATTTCAATAATTTAGAATCTGCAAAGGACATGAATAATTGTTTTTCTAATCTTTCTTTCCGTGTAGGTAAAAACATAACTGTCTGTGGATATCCAACAAATGAAGCACATATTCCCCTTTGTTTGCAAATTTAGTGAAGACTGGTAGGTTAATGAACTGATGCTGACACCACCTTGGGAAGTAAAGAAGCGTTTGTACATAATGTTACACTATCCTTATGAAGGATACAAAATGGAGGTTTAGAAGACTATGCGTGAAGTTCTGAAATTCTTCTACCACACGTAATGGCCACTAAAAAGACTGTTTTCCAGATCAGGGATTTAATATCATATTTAGCTGCTGGTTCAAAGGGAAATTAATTAAGGCCTGTAGCACCAAATTTAAATTCCACTGTGGAGTAGGACAGTCCCTCTCAAAAAGGCTTTACAAAGCTTAGATGAAAGCCAAAGAAGAATTCTCAAATCCACTATGAATACTGGAAATTGCTGCTAACTGAACTCTATTGAGGAGCTAGCTCCCTCATTAAAAATAGCTGCCAACAATTCAAGAACACTTTGCACAGGGACTGAAAATGGATCAATGTGTTTCTGCTGTGCTCCAAAAAATGAACCTTTCCCAACTACTTTTGTAAAGTTTTCTTGTAGAGTCCTTATGGGAAGTTAGAAGCATCTTGCGGACAGAGAGAGAAAACATCAGGTGTCTGGATATTAATTAAATTTGAGAAACCACACTATTAGCCTGAGGTTTGAGATTGCAGGATGAATCATGCCCGTCGAGTGAGAAAGGAGAACTGGAATCGGGCCCAGAATCCAAGTTGGGTAAAGTACAGGAGGCCAAAGGAAGGGGAAACAAATCTGTCAATTTTAATGAGGGTTACTTTGCTCTTCAACCAGGCAAGCTTTCTGTAAGAATTTAGGAATTAGAGTAGTTGGGGGGGGGGGGGTAGACATACAGTAGACCGGGGCAATTGTGGAATAGAGCATCGTGTACATAATTGTCATGATGTATTATTTGCATTTCGCATTGCATTTCGGCGACTGCCCCAGTGGAGGCAATAGGGTAAAGATGCTGCTGCACTTATTTAGGGGGGGTTGCACAGAATTTGCAGCATTGCTGGCCCCAGTGAAGGAAAATCATATCTGTCGCTATCCTGTTAATAAGAAGCAACTCGTGAGATGGAATAGATCTGCTCAGTTTGTCTGCTATCACACTGACTTCTGGACTTCACCAGAAAGTGGTTGGAGCCTAGGAAACCGCTCATTGCCACACACTGAGGGTTTCTTGACACAAGGGGTAAGACCTGGTTCTTCCTTGTCTTTTGATGTATCAAACTACTGACACATTGTCTGCTTTGATCAAAACTATACCGAAAGGGAGAGTCTTGTAATGCCTGCAATACTAAGACAGCATTGTTCTCACTTCCAGAATACTAATACGCTTGCTGACTTCTTCAGGGGACCAAGCACCTTGGACCATCTTCCCAGAAAATGTCCCCCCCACCATATCTCAGAAGCAAAACATCCGTGGTCACTACATCCTTGGGCACAGAGAGGATAAAAAGGACAGCCTTGTAGAACATGATCTGATAGAGTCCAACACCAGAGATATTTATTGCATGCCTGAGTGAATCTTACTTGTGCTGACATGCATTGATAAACACTCATCCACCGAGTTGCCAGCAACCACTGAATAATTATCATATGAAATCTAATAGTAGACGCTTGGTCAGGGCGGTAATCAGCTAGTCGTCTAAATAGGAAAACACCCAGTCCCTACATTCTCAAGCAAGCTGCTACCACTGACTTGCATTTGGTGAACACCCTGGGGGATGTGGTTAGGCCAAAGGGAGGTGCTCAAAGATTACTTGTCTAAGAGCTTACCATAACGATAGATGTCATCCGCTTCACTGTTGCAGAATTCCTGACTTAAGGGAGTTGCCTGCCAAAGCAACGACCTGATGTCAGCCAGTATACCAAGGTCTTCTACTAAGATGTGCGGTATATGTCTGACATTGGCTGACAGCAGATGCCTGCTAAAAGAGATGTATGCATGTACCACCCTAATAACTAAAGCCCCAGGCGGACAGTGTAAGGGAATGATGATCTGTACATCCAAGAAAGGCAAGAAGTGGGGGAAAGGAGGGAGGGTTGGAGTACTGCAAAAGAGAAGGGAAGGACACGTACCACTATAAGTTCTTACAAAACTAATCTACGTCGTCCTATTCTTCTATTGCAGTATTCCTGACTTAAGGGAGATTACAAAACCTCATGAGGAAAGGGTGAAGGAAGTGGCAGAGGAATTTTCAAGGAAGCCATGGAGAATGGCCCTGGCAAACCCTGCCAAAGATCTACAGATGGAGTCCAGCTGGTAGAGTGAGCTTTGAACCAGGCAGAATCTTACCATGGTGGATGTAGGAAAAGACAATGGATTTGGATATCCAGTTAGAGAGATTCTATTTAGACACAGGCAATCCCAGAGGCCTGGGATGGAAAGACCCAAATAATCGGTCTGTTCTCTAGAAGGGTTTAGTCTTGAGCAGAACCTGAGTTGTCTGTGTATGTCCAGAGTGTGCAGGATCCTCTCACTACTGTTCTGCAGTGAGGGAAAGAAAGTTGGTAGGCAAATTGCCTGGTTTAACGACAATTCACTGACAACCTTTAACATGAATGAAGGACTGGTCTGCAAAGACACACTGTCTCTATGGAAAGACAAGAAGGGGGAGAAGCCATTAGGGCTTGTAACTCAGACTCGCCTGGCAGAGGTAATGGCCACCAGGACGACGTTTTTTCCAAGTGCAGTATTTGAGATAGAGGAAACAGGTTCAAACGGTGCTTGAGTTAATTTCTCTAGTACAAAGTTGAGGTCCCAGCCTCCTGAGGGGGTCTGATATGAAGGACGCCTTTGTGGAACTGTTTAGCTTCAAATCTGGAGGCTAAGGGAGGATTTAGTGGTAAGCAGAAACAGCTGCCGAATGAACCTTGACTGACGAGTGTGCTAGTCCTGCATCATGCAATTCACACAGATAGGACAGAACCATAGGCAGGAGCACCTTCAATGGGTCCTGGTTCCTAGCCTGACACCAAACAGAGAACCTCTTCCATTTGGAGAGGTAAGAGTTTCTAGTAGTAGGTTTCCTGGCATCCTGCAGTACTTTAACTACTTCCTCAAAGTAAAAATGTGTGAATGGTATTACGGCTCTATCACCCACAGGGCTAACTGGAGAGTTTCCGATGTGGGTTTAGCAGTGAGCCCTTGTTCTGTGTTAACAGGTCCACTAGGTGGGGTAACTTGTGGTGACTGCCCTTGGTTAGGTGAAATAGAATAGAGAGCCAATGCTATCTTGGCCAGTAGGGGGTCACCAGTGAGATTTTTGGCTTTTCCTGTTGGACTTTAGGGATGAGTGGAAGGGGCGGTAATGCATACAGGAATTTCCTCTTCCATGGTATTGAAAGTGAACCCACTCTCCATGCCTGAGGATGGTATTTTCGGGCACAAAACCGAGGAAGCAGTTTGTTCATGGGAGAAGCAAACAAATTTTTCTCTGGAACAGCCCACTGGTGGACAATCTAGTACAGTTGTGTACACTTACCATAAATGTAGATGTTGAGTGCATTTACTGTTGCAGTCATTACATTTGGGTAATCTGCTGGCAGGTTGCCCTCAGTCGGCCTGAATTCCAAAGTCTTGGGTCCTGCGTCAGTTGCGGTCTCCTCTTCCATGACGTCAGATCGTCAGGGGTATAAACCATGCAGCCGACGCTATTTTATTGAATTTTTCTTGCCCCAGATGTCAGGTGCCTCCCCAAATAGGGAGCAAAAAAATATACATATATAAATACATACATAAAGAGGAATATATATGAAATGCACTTTTAGCAACATAAACTTTACCTTCATCTAAAAGCAAATACAACACAAAGGCTTTAGAATATAGTGAAGGAAAGAAAAGTTCTAGAAAAAAAAGGGGGGGGGGTGGCGAGTGGGTAACCCGGACTGCAATAGTGAATACACTCTAACATCAACACTTATGGTAAGTGTACACAACTGTACTATGTTCTTCATGTTTCACTGTTGCAGTCATTACATTTGGGTAGAATCCCAAAGCTGTGGTTGGGGGGCTGGAGCTAAACAGCATTAGGAGCAGCTATAAGGCCCTGCAGAACTGCAGTGGAAAAGCCCACTCTGGATTTAGAGTAAAGAGGCAAATTATAATGCTTTGTAAAGGTGAGAACAGAACTCCAAGTAGCAGCCTCTAGAATACCTTTGGTTGGTACTCCCCTTAAAAAGGCTGCTGAAGAAGCTGCAGCTCTGGTGGAATGAAACCTAATGCCCTTGGGCACAGGTTTACCAAGGTGTAAGTAGCAGAAACGGAAGCAGTGGCTTATCCATTTTGAAATTGTCTGCTTTGAAATAGCCTTGCCCTTTGATCCTGCAGCATCTTTCACTAGTAATTGCTCAGTTTTTTCTTAGCGCTTTAGTCCTGCTTAAGTAGAATCTTAGCTGTCTGTGTACGTCCAAGGAATGCAGAATTCTCTCCCCCTTGTTCTGCAGATTTGGATAAAAGGTTGGCAGATGAATTGTTTGGTTAAGAGCCACATTGGAAGCCACCTTAGACATAAAAGTAGGATTTGTCCTCAGAGATGCCCTGTCTGGGTAAAATAGGATAAAAGGCTCTACAGCCATGAGGGTCTGTAGCTCTGAAACTCGTCTTGCTGAAGTAATAGCTAGTAGCAGAGCAGTTTTCCATGATAAGAACTTTATACCAGCGGCAGCAGCTGGTTCAAATGCAGGCAGGGTGAGCTTTTCCAACACATAATTGAGGTCCCATGCAGGCAACAGTGATCTTCTAGGAGGCCTTACATTTTTGGCTCCTCTAAGATACTGCTTTAGTAAAGGATGAGGAAAGATTGATGGCTCTGTATTGTAATGAGCAGAAATGGCAGCGGCATGGATTTTAATTGATGAGAAAGATAGGCCTTTGTCAAGCATCTCAGTTAAGTACTGCAATATCTAAGGAATATTTGGTTCTGCTGTATCAGTTTCTTGTGCTTGATTCCAAGCACAGAATCTCTTCCATTTGTCAGCATAAGATTTTCTAGTACTAGGCCTTTTGGCATCCAAAATGACATCCATGTGAGTGTGTGCTCCTTTGCTTGTTTATGTACCACATGACTGTGGTGTTGTCCGTCTTTATCAGTAGTTGTCCTGGATGAATTAATCCTTGAAGGCTGTCAGGGCATTCTGAATAGCTAGCATCTCTTTCTGGTTGATATTCAGATGCATTTGTTTTGGTGACCATATGCCCTGAATGCATCTTCCTGCCATGTGGGCCCACCAGGCATAATCTGATGTGTCTGTTATGGTTTGGCTGGCAAGGGGTAGAGTGAATGGCCGTACCATGTTTTGGTGACATGCTTTTGCCCACTACAGAAACTCCTATTGCAGGCAGAGAATGAGGAGAATCACGGTTTCCAGACTGAGAATGCTGACTCCATAAACTTTTTAGGTACCATTGAAGTTTCCTCCTATGCAGTCTTGTATATGGAATTAGTAGGCTGCAGGATGCCATGAAGCCCAGAGCCTGCAGTATTTGTCTTGCAGAAGACTGGGATTTTGTTGCTATCAGTTTGAAGTTAAGTAGTCAGTTGCCTTTGCTTGTCTGGCATGAGGCAAGCCACCTGAGGCAGTTGTATTCAAGCTTGCACCCAGGAATGTTATCTTTTGAGAGGGTACCAGTTGTGATTTCTTTTCATTTATTTTGTACTCTAGGCATGTTAGAAGCCTTTTCACAAACGCCAGGTGTCGAAGAAGTGTCCTTGCTCTCTGCTTGAATGAGACAGAGACGTCCAAGTAAGGATATATTTGTATACTTCTTTGTCTGCAAAATGCAATTACTGGTGCCAGGCACTTTGTAAAGACCCTGGGCGCAGTAGATAAGCCAAAGGGCAGTGCAGAGAATTGGTGATGCATTAAGCCAGCCTTGAATCTGAGGTATCTTCTGCACGATTGTCTTAGTGGGACATGCAGGTATGCCTCTTTTAGGTCTAAAGTCACCAGCCAAGCATTCTTGCCCAGCATGGGCAGAAGCTGCTGCAAAGTCAGCATTTTGAATTTTGGAATGTCCAGGTATGTGATCATAATCGATAAATCCAGTATTGGCCGCAAGGCCTTGTCCTTTCTGGGTACCAAGAACAGTCTTGAGTAAAAACCTTGCCCTTTTCCCTGTTCTGGTACTGTCTGAATGGCCCTCATATCCATGAGGGACGTAACCAGTTTCTGTGCCTCTGCCCATTGATTTTTTTGGCAGATCTGGCCAACCATTTGCCATTGGCAGAGTGTGGAAATGGAATCTGTATCCCTGTGATACGATGTTTAGTACCCACGTGCCCTGGGTTACTAACTGCCAATTTTGAGCAAAAAGTGCTAATATTCCCCCCTATGGGTGCTGCCAAAAGATAAGTGCTTGGTGTAGGCAGAGGGAAGTCATTGGGATTGCTTTCTGTAGGTTTGCGCTTTAACTCCTCCAGATTTGGAGATGGAAGCGCCCCATTGCTTTGACCAGTATGAATCTTGCGCCTGGTATCTGGAACCCTTAGGGCGTTTGGATTTGCTCCTTTGAGCTCTGTCCGACACAGGAAAGGACAAATTTTTGGTAGGCCAGTGTCTATTGAATCTTGGTGGCTGCACTTGTAAGAAGTCTTTAACAGTTTGCATAGACTTAGCTTTGTCTTCCATTTTCTTTAAAACCTCTTCTGCCTTAATACCAAACAGAGAATCATGCTGAAAAGGTGCATCCAGCAATTTAGCTTTAACATGATCGGGTAAATTTTGTTCCTTTAACCAGGCATGCTTCCTATTCACAGATCCAGTAACTGCGGCCCTGCAGTAGGCCTCTAAGGAATCAAAACCACATTGCAAAGTATGCTTTCCAACTTGTTCAGCTGCATGCAATAATTCCTGCAATTCTTTATTTTCTGCACATTCTGAAATCAACATCATTTTCTGTTTCAGCAATCCCATAACATGTTGTTGGTACTTAAGCATATGAAATTGACAGTTTAAGGCCCTGATTGCCAGGGTTGCAGATGTATAAACATTTTTTCCCCATCTGACCAGTGCCCTTGAATCTCTGTCAAAGGAGGTAGGATTTTTTTGCTGTCGAGGCCTTAACTCCCTTTGGACCCTGTGAAATAGTTTCAGTATCAGCAGCAGAGTTTCTAAACAAAAATGTATGTGAGTCAGGGACCCTGTAATATCTGTCAGGCTTACTGGGAGCTGGAGGTAAGGAGTCAGGGGACAAGCTTTACTCCAAAAACACATCATCCACAAAGTCTAAAACAGAGGGAACGGTTAAAGGCCTGTGCTGAGGGAGAAGGAAATCCCTGAGCCTCTTTTTTGATTCTGAGAAGTCTCGACTTTCCCAGTGAAAATGCTCCTTCAACGTATGCAAGGTTTCTCCAAATCAATAATCCTCAGGAGGAAATGCAGATGGAATAAACTTCTCAACATCAGAATCCTCATAGGGAGGTATAGATAATTCCTGATGAGAAGAAATAGAAACCTGATCTGAAGATTCATAATCAGTGTCTTGCCTAGACCTCTTATCAGGAGGGGGATGGGTACCCCTGATAAAGGTTATAAGGTCTTCAGTCATTTTAATCATCTGTTTTTTAGGCATAGAGGCCTGTGCACGTGGCTCATACATTAGTTTTTTAGTTTAAGAAGTTGCTTTTGTCTTTAGTCTTGCAATTGTCGTCTGTTTGATATACAAATGTTGACGTCTGAATACACCCTCAGAAGCCGGTGCCTGCTCAGCGGCTCCGGACCCATCCGAGGGAGATACATATGTCGGTCCAATACCTCGAGTATCTTGCGGCATGCCGGACTCCACATGGGTGTCGGCAGAGGCCTGTGACTCGAAGGTAACGGGTATCAGGGGCTGCAAAAGCTCCTCACTGAATACCGGCGACTGGCTTAGAAGAAGCTTCGTCATCGGTTTTGGATCTCGACTGCCTTTCTCTGCCCTTTTCTTTGCATTTTTTATGTACTCCGGTAGTCGGATTGCTATCCGACGACATTTCTGGGTAGTTAAATCTGTTTCCCAAATACTTTGATGCAAAAATATACCGATGCTTAATAGTGCGTTGTTTAAATCTAGCACAAAACTGACAGCCAGGGACGTTGTGATGAGGGCCTAGGCAAGGAATACAGAATAAATGGAAATCCTTATGAGGTATTTGCTTCCCACAAGTAACACAATTATTAACTTTTTCTGACATTGGTAAAAAGCAAGAAAAAAGTTTCCCAACAGGGTACTTGGCTTCAGTGAAGACTTCGGTTCTGAAACTCAAACTCGAATATTTCAATAGTCGGCCGACCAGCACTTGCGAAATGCTTCTACTTCAGGCACCACGCAGCAAGAAAGACTACAGAAAATGGCGTCGGCTGCATGTTTTATACCGCTGACGACCTGACGTCATGGAACAGGAGACAGCAACCGACGCAGGACCCAAGACTTTGGAATTCAGGCCAACTGAGGGCAACCTGCCTGCAGATTACCCAAATGTAATGACTGCAACAGTGAAACACAAAACGTCAGAAGGTATAGCCAAAGGCCTTATGCTGAGGAAGAAGAAAATCCCTAAGTCTCTCTTCAGATTCAGAGAAATCCTGACTTTCCCAGTGGAAAAGTTCCCTTAAGGTATGTAAAGTTTCCCCAAAAGAAAAATCCTCATAGGTTCATAGGTTCATACTAGGCTATCTGCCCAAGGGCATTTATAAGCCTAGCCCATAGTTATGTGGCTTTCGCCACCCCTTTAGTTTGAATAAAAACTATGCCTATCATTTTTGTGCCTCTGTCAAGCAGTGACACTGAAGTAATCCCTGGGGTATATCTGCGATCTCCCATCCATTGGTCAAGATTCCTCTTGAACAAGGCCAGCGAGGTGCTCTGCCTCACATGTACCGGGATTTTGTTCCACAGCATAGGTAGTCTCTGGGTGATGAATCTGTCCCTCCAGCACGTTCTATTTATAACAGTGTCAAGGTTTAAGTCTCCCGCCCTTGTGGTTCTGAGGGATCTAGATTTTTTGAGGTGAAGCATATTCATCAAATCTGGGTTTGACATGGCCTTATATGTCAGGCACAGGTCACCTCTGAGCAAGCGGTATGAGACTGAATAGAGCTGGAGTTCTTTGTCGGGCAGCATAAGACATATTTTTGAGACCCTTTATCCTTTTGGTGAGGAACTTTTGGGGCCTTTCAAGCTGCATCAGGTGTCTGGTCAGATGCATTCGAGCGGGCATTGTACTCAATCATAGGTCTAATGAGTGACGAGTACAGGGGGACGATGACCTCCCTTGATCTAGATGTGAATCCCTTCATGATCAGGTGGGCGATATAGAAGGTTTTCCTAACTACTTTAGCAACATGAGTGTCAAGCGAAGGCTACTGTCAACTTGGGTCCCCAGATCCCTGATGACTTTTTCTGTGCTCAGTGGATTGCCACCTATATGGTAGCTAGGGGTAACCTTGTTTTTCCTGAAGGGTATGACTATGCATTTTTGGCGTTTAACTTCAGGCCATGGCTCTGGCACCAGTTATCCGTTTCTGTGAGGCCCTTCTGGAGGATATCTGTGTCAGATATGTTTTCGACTATGGCGCCCAGTTTGCAGTCATCTGCAAACTTTGTCAGCCATAACCCTCCTGTGTTTGCTTGTACTTCAGAAAAGTAGATGCCGAACAAGAGTGGACCCAGGACTGAGCCCTGTGGGACACCACTTGTGACAGGCTTTGAGTCTGACATGGCTCCAGCAACTCTGACCCTGTGGGTTCTGTCACTTAGCCAGTTTGCAACCCATCTTGTGATGTATAAGTTTACATTCAAGCTGATGAGTTTTTCGATGATACCTGAGTGGGGTATTGTGTCGAAGGCCTTTGCCAGGTCGAGGTAGGCTGTAAGGACTGCCTTTCCCTCATCAATGGCTTTGGTGACTGTCTCGAAAAAGTCAACCAAGTTTAAGAGGCAGGATCTGCCTTTGACAAAGCCAAACTGGGTTGGATCCAAAGTCTGCAAGTTCCCTATGTCTTTATTTATGAGTTCCATTGTGATCCTCTCCATGGCTTTGCAGATAAGGCTTGTCAAGCTAATGGGGCGATAATTTCCAGGGTCTGTGGAGGCACCGCCCTTATGAAGTGGGACCACAGTCGCTGTGCGCCACTCCTTGGGTACGTATCCTGAGGTGAGGCTAAGATTAAACAGCTGTCCTAACTGTGGGTTTAATTCCTCGTTGAGTTCATGAAGCACACAGCCGGGGACACCATCCGGTCCCATGGATGCTGTGTTTTTGCCTTAGTGAGGGCAGTTCTCACCTGGGCGTTGGAGATGTTTGGGGCTACAATCCTCTGGAATAGATATCTCTCCTTTTGGGGAGAAGTTTGCACTGAACCTGTCAGCCAGTATGTTGGCAATGTGTGTAGGTTCAGTAATTTTCACATCATTTTGAATTAATTCTGAGCATATCTGGGAGTTTCCTCCTAGGTTTCTAACATAGCTAAAGAAGGCCTTATGATTGTCTTTAGAGTCCTTGGCGATTTTTCTCTCAAAATTTGCCTTGGATGATTTTATGAGAGCTCTTAGTTTTTACTTATAATGATCAAAGGTGTCTTACCTTTCAAGGATTTTGCTCTATCTTGTAGTAGCTTCCTCCTTTTGTTGTAGAGCTTGTTTATGGCTGGAGTCCACCAGACTGGGCGCTTGCCTTTGGTACAGAGAGTCTTAGTTTTGTTTGGGATTGCCTGATCCATGCAGTCCTGTAGGTGCTGGTAGAAGGCATTTGTAAGTGATTCAGCGGTTTGAGTAATGTTTACCACTGGCTCAGGGGCCTTAAAGGAGACCACACTAGTTTTAGGAGTGTGAAATCGGCTTTGAGAAGTATTTCACTGTGGTCTTTTTGTTTCAGGTGGGGCGGGATGAGGACCTCCAGCGAGATTAGTTTATGATCTGATCTCACCAGTGAGGGGTATACTTCGGTGTTGAACATTTTGATCCCATGTTCGTGATGATGAGATCAAGTATGTTTTCTCCTCTTGTGGGGATGGTGACTAGTTGTTCCATGGCATTTGAGTTTATGAACTCCAGGAATCTTTGGGTTAGAGTGTTCGGGCTTGAGTAGTGTTCCCAGTCTATATTAGGGTAGTTGAAGTCACCTAGTATGATGGTGTTTGGAGATACATTTATCCACTCCAATGTTTTCAGGAAGGCCATGTGAGGTTCCTGAGTTTGAGAGGGTGGCCTGTAACATGCTACAAATTGCAGAGCAGTCTTGCCTATGGTTAATTGCACCTGGATGGTCTCCGATGCATCGTGCGTTGCCACCAACCTTGAGGTGTGGGTGTCCTTTATGAATATGGACACCCCCCCCCTCCTTTCTTGGTGTTGTCCGGATTTTGGGGCCAGAACGCATGATATGAGGTGAAACCTGTTAGTGCTGGGGTGCTCTCAGGAGCCTTGAACCAGGTTTCTGTCACAGCACAGACATCGATGTTCTCCATATTGAGAAGGGCCTCGAGTGCGTGCATCTTGAGATTGAGACTTCTGGCATTGAGCAGCATTACCCTTAGTTTTTCCTTTTTGGTGTTATAGGGTGGTAGGTTTAGAATTTGAGCCTTGCCTAAAAAAAGGCACTATGGGGGTGGCAAGAGCCTTTGCCAATATCCGGAAGCCCAGGGGTGACAGGTGCAAGCCGTCCCTTGAAGCAGTGTGGCTTGTCCAGCATGTCATCCCAGGCAGACAGACATTGGATCCCCTTTGAATGACACCAGAATTTAAGCCAATTATTAAAGCTGATCATCTTATCACTGTATTGTGGCATCATTCTAGGTGAAGGTAGGATACTGCTCAAGGTCAGGGTCATACCTGCCTGGGCTACATAATCAGAGAGCTCCTCGATGTCCCTTTTCATGTAGTCCAAGGAGGTACATCTCAGGTCGTTGACACCAGCGTGGACAATGACTGAGTCGTACTTGTACCTGCTGTTGAGAGACCCGAGTGCTTGCGTTATGTGGTGGATTCTAGCGCCCGACAGGCAGCTTACTGTGACCTTCTCCTTACTCAGTCTGGTGAGCGGGACGTCAGTGTGTCTGACTATGGAATCACCAATGACAAGTGTGCCTGGCATTTTGTTTGGCCTTAAGGGCTGTGACTGTTTGACACTCTGACTGTGTGGTCTATGTGTTGCATGTGTTGGGTCGTGAGGTGGTAGTTGTTTGGGTGTCTGCTTTGGTGGCCTCTGCTGTTTTGGTAAATTTTTGATCAGAGCCTCCGAGTATGTCTTTGTGTCAGTATGTGTATGATTTGAAGTTGTGATGGTACCATGTGTGACTGGGTATGTATTGTGTGTGGTTACCTTCTCCTCCTGTCTGGTCTTGCCAGTCCTATGTTGAGAGAGCTCAGCCTCCAGTTTGGCCGTATAGTTGCATCTCTCGCATGTATTTGTGTTTTGTGGGAGAAGGAGAGGATTGTCTGTGTACATGAGGCAATTATAACATTGCCTCAATATTCCCAGGTTCACCAGTTGAGCTGGAGAGGACACTAGCAACTGGTCCCTCAACATACTAGAAGTAGTAGATAAAGAGACTTTCAAAGGACTCCGGGGGAAGTGGGTTTTAGGCTGGTGGGGTACTATCTATAATAAGAGTGCTTTATCAAGGTGCAAGTACTGTAGGAGTAAGTGCTAGGCTTTACAGATAGAGAATAGTCTACTTGGGAATCAAGTAGAGATGAACTTTTCAGTTATAGGATATGCTGGTTAGATCAGCAGTACAGCTCGAGGAAGGTAGTTCTAAGGGAAAATTTGAAGAGTGGAATTTAGATGTCCCGAATAGTTTAACCTTGTTTAACCGCTGCTCTTGTGTGCAACAGTGGCAACTCAGCTAACGCGTTAGCGTGTTTTATAGCAGGAGGCTGAAGGGAGCTAGGAATTGGCCCAATACGACCAATCGACTACTAGTTTCTGGCTGATTCTTCACCAGATCGGACAAAAGGCTGCTCAGTGCTTCTCACTCCCACTGGTAAGCAAAGAAACTTCCTCCTTCCTAATAAGGCAATGGATCAGTAACAGGAACTAAAACAAAGCCCAGGGATCAGCAACTCTGAAACTGGACTACTCTAGTTCAGTAAGGCGGGAAAACAAGAGATTTTTTTGTTTTATTACAGAGATAAGGAAAAAACAGACAGTAAATGCTATAAATGCTGTAAATCGGCTAGCGCACTTTAGTGTGTAGCCTACAGAAACAATTTGCAACAATTAGTAACTTAAAGTGCAATAAACAGTGTAAAATGCAGAAATCACTTAAAGTAGCAGTAAAACAGGCGAAATGCAGTCGCTAGCTTAATAACAGTGGGAAAGCCACAAAAATACTTATATCTGGTAGAAAGTCACTCTTTTAGCTCTCTGCTGCTTGGATCACTCTGCAGGCCACCACGAGGATCTGTGCTGAGTTGGTACAAGCTGGAAAACGCGTGTTTAGCATGTTTTATAGCAAACGGCTGAAAGGAGCTAGGAATTGGCCCAAAACGACCAATGGACTACTAGTTTCTGGCTGAAACTTCACCAATTCGGACAAAAAGGCTGCTCAGTGCTTCCCACTCCCACTGGTAAGCAAAGAAACTTCCCTCCTTCCTAATAAGGCAATGGATCAGTAACAGGAACTAAAAACAAAGCCCAGGGATCAGCAACTCTGAAACTGGACTACTCTAGTTCAGTAAGGTGGGAAAACAAGAGATTTTTTTTTTTTTTTTTTTTTTTTTTTTTTTACAGAGACAAGGAAAAAAACAGACAGTAAATGCTTTTAAGCGGCTAGCACACTTGAGTGTGTTAGCCTACAGGTAAAATTAAGCAACAAATAACTTTTTAAGAGTGCAAAACAGTTAATCAACACAAAAACAGTTTAAATAGAATGCAGAGCTTTATAAACAGGCTAAGATGCAGTCGCTAAGCAGTAAATATTCAAAAAGCCAGAAAAAATACTTAAATCAGTTATAGCAAATACAGTTATAACAAATGCTCTGAAATATACTGTAAATTTCCAATATGTTTGAGAAGGACAGTCAGAACACAAGAAGGTTCAGGCGAAAAAGAAAAAAAAAGTTTTGTTTTACTTTTTAAAAAGGGAAAAAGGAGGAACAGAAGGCCTTATCAAATGTTCTCTCTGTATTAAGAAGAATGAGCTAATGACACTAGACTGGGAGGTGTGTCACAGTAGGGGCGGGCAACTGCAAAGCCACCAAGTATAAGAGCAAGACACCAACAGGGTGGGACTAAAGACAGCAAGCACTACAGAGTCAAATGAAAGTTTTTAAACAGATAAGGATTTGTGAAGATTCTGAATAGACAAAGTGCTTTATATATATATTAATTTATAAAAACAGTAATCTGTAAAAATAATCAAAAGATACTTATATTTTGTAGCTCAGTTGCGGTCAAACAACTTCTCCAGCCTGCACTGTGTGCAAAGACAGAGACCCTACCAAAGTTAGGGCAAGACCAGAACAACAACTTTTTTTTTTTACAAGAACACAAAAGAACCAGCCCGCACTAGCCAAGAGATAATTACACAGAGTAAATGTTTCAGTTTATACAATAGCCTAAGACAGCAAGCACTAAAGAGTCAAATGAAAGTTTTTAAACAGATAAGGATTTGTGAAGATTCTGAATAGACAAAGTGCTTTATATATATTAAATTATAAAAACAGTAATCTGTAAAAATAATCAAAAGATACTTATATTTTGTAGCTCAGTTGCGGTCAAACAACTTCTCCAGCCTGCACTGGAGAAACAGAAGGAATGGAGTCTTCTGCATAAGAGCCCTCATAAGTAGGTATAGACAAATCCTGTTCATTAGAAGAGTCAGAAGAAATAGAATCCTGCTCAGAAGATTCATAATCAATGTCTTGCCTAGGCCTCCTAGAAGGGGGGGGGGGGGGGTTGGCTACCCCTGATCAGAGTAATTAAATCTTCAGCCATTTTGATCATTTGTTTTTTTAGGCATAGGGGCCAGCACATGTGGCCCAGGCATCTGTTTTTTAGACAGATTTAGATTTTGGCCTTAGTTTTGAAGATGGCATTGGTCTAATATATAAATGTGTAGGCCTGAAAACACCCTCAGAAGCCGGTCCCTGCACAGCGGCTCTGGACCCATCTAAGGTAGAGACATCCGTGGGCTCCATAACTGAAGCATCTCACGGCATACCAGACTCCAAATGGGTCTCAGCAGAGGCCTGTGACAGAAGTAGCGGGTATCAGGGGCTGCGAAAGTGCCGCACTACCAGCCAACTGGCGACTGGCTTAAGAGAAGCGTCATCAGTTTTGGACCTCTAAGGCCTGTCTCTTTTTCTTTGCATTTTTTTAGGTATTCCGGTAGTCGGATTGCTAACCGAAGACATTTCTGGATAATTACAGTGAGCGCCAAAATATTTAGAAGCAAAAATATACCGACATTTAACAGTGCGTTGCTTAAATTTAGCAGAAAAGTAACAGCAGGGTACGTTGTGGTCAGGGCCTAAGCAAGGACTACAGTACAAATGAAAATCCTTATGAGGTATTTGCTTCCCACAAGTAATGCAATTATTAACTTTTACTGACATCGGTAAGGAGCAATCAAAAGTTTCCCCAACGGGGTACTTAGCTTTTCAGTTGAAGACTTCAGTTCTGAAACTCGAAAATGAAAATGTCAGGAGTCGTCCAACCGGCACTTGCAAACTGCTTCTGCTTCGGGTACCACGTGGCAAGAAAGACTGATGTAATGGTGTCTGCTGCATGTTTTATACCCCTGACGACCTCACGTTATAGAAGAAGTGACAGAAACTGACGCAGGACCCAAGACTTTGTTAATCAGGCAGACTGAGGGCAACCTGCCAGCAGATTACCCAAATGTAATGACTGCAACAGTGAAACATTTAGAACATTCATTGTTTCCAGGTTGTGACAATGTTAACTCCATAGACTTTTTAGATACCACTGTAGTTTCCTTATATGCAGTCTTGCATATGGAATTAGAAGAATGCAGGAGGCCATGAACCCCAAGGCTTGCAGTATTTGTCTTGCAGATAGAGTTTTTGTGGCCACTTGTCTGAAGCAAGTTTCCAAACGAATTTGCTTCTCTGGCATGAGGAAAACCATCTGGGCAGTTGTATTCAGGCTTGCACCCAGGAATGTAATCTGTTGACAGGGTACCAGTTGTGATTTTTTTTTTCATTTATGGTGTACCCCAGACAAGTTAGAACCCTTTTTACAAACACCAGATGATTTATGAGTATGCCCTGGTTTTCTGCCTGAATTAGACAATCATCCAGGTATGGATATATTTGAATATTTCTTTGCCTGCAAAATGCAATAACTGGCGCTAGGCACTTTGTGAATACCCTGGGTGCAGTAGACAAGCCCAAGGGCAGTGCAGAGTACTGATAATGCATGTAGCCTACTTTGAAGCGTAGGTATATTCTGCATGATTCCCTGATTGGGATGCGCAGGTATGCTTCTTTTGAATCTAGAGTTGCCAACCAGGCGTCTTTGTCTAGCATAGGAAGTAACTGGTGAAGAGTCAGCATCTTGAATTTTGGAATCTCCAGAAAGGTGTTTCGAGTAGACAGGTCCAGGATTGGACGCCATGATTTGTCTTATTTGGGTACCAGAAAAAGCCTGGAATAGCCCCCATGCTTAAGAGGGAAAGTACTTGTTTTTGAGCCTCTGTCCACTGATTCGGGGGCAGGTCTGGACCCGTTTGGTGTTGGCAATGTGTGGAAATGAAATCTGTATCCCTGGGACATTATATTTAAAACCCATTTGTCCTGGGTTGAGTTCCCAGATCTTTGCATGAAGAGCAATCTTTTCCCCCAAAGGGGTGGTTAAAAGACAAGTGCATGGTAATTTTAAAAGGAAGTCCTTGAGACTGTTTACTGTAGGGGGTGTGTCTTGTTATTTCTAGATTTGGAAGTGGAGCCCCCCCCCCCCCCCACACACACTGCTTAGTTCTGAGAGTCCTCTGGGACTGAAACCTGAGGTTTTTGCTGTGTCTGGGTTTGGCTTGAGAGGATCTGGAAGGGGCTGGAAATTACCTATTCTTTTTAGGCCAATGCCTACTAAATCTTGGAGGTTGCACTTGTAGGAAATTTTTAACAGTTTGAATAGATTTAGCTTCATCTTCCATCTTTTTTAGAACTTCTACAGCCTTATTGCCAAACAGGCGTTTCTGATTTAAAGGAGCATCTAACAATTTGGCTTTAACATGATCAGCCAAGCATGTCATCTAAGCACAGACCCAGTTACAGCAGTCCTGCAAGAGGCCTCTAAAGAATCAAAACCACATTGCAAAGTATGTTTTCCAACTTGTTCAGCAGAATGCATTAAATCCTGTAAATCTTTATTTTCCACACAGTCAGGAATCAACATCATTTTCTGTTTAAGCAGTCCAATAATATGCTGTTGATATTTTAACATATGAAATTGGCAGTTTAATGCTCGGATTGCCAAGGTTGCATAAGTATAAACCTTTTTACCCCATCAATCCAGCGCCCTGGAATCTATATCAGAAGGGGTAGGATTTTTAGCACTAGAAGCCTGAATGCCCTTGGGCACCTGAGAAATGGTTTCTGGATTTGCAACAGGGTTTTTGAAAAGGAACTTGTGGGACTAAGGAACCCTGTAGTATCTTGTCAGGTTTACTAGGAGCCAGAGGCAGGGAATCAGGGGCAAAACTGGATTCTGAGAACACATCAACAATGTCTAGTACATAAGGTATAGACAAAGACCTATGCTGAGATAGGAGGAAATCCCTAAGCCTCTTTTTTTGAATCGGAAAATTCCTGGCTTTCCCAGTGGAAATGCTCCCTTAAAGTATGTAAAATTTCCCCCAAAAGAAAAATTCTCAGGAGGGGAAGCAGAGGGAATGGAATCCTCTGCATCAGAATCCTCATATGTAGGTATGGACAAATTCAGGTCATTAGAAGAGACCGAAGAAACGGAATCCTGATCAGAAGATTCATAATCAAACTCAGCCCTAGGCCTCTTGGGGGGAGTTGACTACGCCTGATTAGAGTAATTAGATCTTCAGCCATTTTTATTATTTGTTTTTTAGGCATAGGGGCCTGAACATGTGGCCTGGGCGTCGGTTTTTTAGACATGGATCGAGATTTAGGCCTTCGTAATGAAGGTGGTGTCGATTTAATATGCAAGTCTGTAGGCCTGAATACACCCTCAGAAGCTGGTGCCTGCACAGCGGCTCCGGACCCATCCAAGGTAGAGACATCTGCGGGTTCCATAGGTGAAGCATCTCGCGGCATACCCGACTCTGAATGGATCTCAGTAGAGGCCTGCGAATCAGAAGTAGCGGGTATCCGGGGCTGCAAAAGCACCTCACTTAGTACCGGCGAACTGGCTTAGGAGAAGCGTCGTCAGCAATTTTTGACCTCTGTGGCCTGTCTCTGTCTATCTTTGCGTTTTTTCGAAATCCCGGTAATCGGGTGGCTAACCGACATTTCTGGATAATTAAACAGAGAACCGAAATATTTAGAGGCAAAAATGTTCAGACGACGGATAGTGCGCTGATTAAATAAAGCACAAAACCGACAGCAAGGTACATCGTGGTCAGGGCCTAGGCAAGGAATATAGTACGAATGGAAATCTTTATGAGGTATTTGCTTTCCACAAGTAATGCAATTATTAACTTTTACTGACATCGGTAAGGAGCAAGAAAAAGTTTACCCAACGGGATACTTAGCTTTAAGTTGAAGACTTTGGTCCTGAAACTCAAACATGACAATTTCAGGAGTCGGCCGACCGGCACTTGCGAACTGCTTCTGTTTCGGACACCACATGACAAGAAAGACTGGGGTAAGGACGTCGGCTGCATGTTTTATACCCCTGACTACCTGAAGTCATGGAAGAAGGGATAGCAACTGACTTAGGACCCAAGACTTTTGTTAATCAGGCCGACTGAGGGCAACCTGCCAGCAGATTACCCAAATGTAATGACTGCAACAGTGAAACATGAAGAACATGCTGAAACGTCAAGTACAGGTAATCAAGAAAATAAGGCCACTTAAATGTGCACACAGTGCAAAGACAAACCAGTCAATTACACATCAACACAGCCCCAGCAAACACTTCACAAAGTCAGAAGATTGATCAGAATATCAAGGAAGAACAAGGGGACAGGAGCATCACCATCATGTGTCCAAGAACCAAGGATTTTGGTAGCCTTTAGAGGTTAATAAAGATCTACCATGTAGTATTCTAACTGTGAAGACTCTACCATAGCTTCAGTCACTTGGAAATACAAAAGTTGTTTCTACTGATTTCAGACTGAAATATATCAAAAGATTATATACTATCATACTATGTTGCATACAAACTTATTCATGCAAGAACCTTGCCAAACTACTAAATGGGTCCTCTTGCCACTTCAAAATGCGCTAACTTACTGAGCATTGGAGCTTGAGTATCCAGGAACTGCATCAGAACATCCTGAAACACAGGAACACTGGCAGCCAACAGAGACCCAGATGAGATGGAACCTTTTTCATCCACTACCTCTGATTCTCCACATCTCTGAAAAAAATGCAAAACAGAAGCTCAGTATTTGTGTTGACATTCCAGATAGAATAAAACTTACATTTCTGGAATAAAACATTTCTGAAATAATGCCAACATCTACACAGTAAGGAAGCATTCTGAAAAACTACAACAAAACAATAAAACATATGCAAAGATGCGAGTTTTTTTTTTTATCAGCCTGCCCATACACAAGGCACTTCTACCACTAGAAGATGTAGGTGGCTGTGCAGTCATAGAAACCTGGTTTAAGACCTCAGAGACTAACCCGGTTCTGCAAGGCTACAATGCCTTCCAAACGTTTAGATTACAAAATGAAAATGTGAAAACCAAAGGAGGCAGTGTTTCAATCTACATTAGAGATAAATCCACCTCATGTGTAGTTATATCCAGGTTACAGTGGGTAAGGCCCCCTTTCAAGTCCTAGCCAGTTACAGATCCCCCTCAATGGGTCATGACACCCATGAAGCCTATGTAACCAAACTGAAGACCATCCAAATTTTACCCAACACTGGTTATGGGGGATTTCAATTATCCCACTATCAACTGGGGAAACTACTCTACCCCATACTCGCTAGCACAAAAGTTCCTTGACTTTGTGAATTTAAATGCCCTGGAGGAAAATGCCCATACCCCAACAAGAGAAACATTCTAGATCTGGTCCTCACCAACATGTCAAACAGGTGCACTGTTGCAACTGTTGGAACCTCAATAGTTAAAACTGACCACAAATCAGTTACCTTCGGATACTAAGACCAGAACTCACAAAGGGTGAAATCAGACTAAAAAACTACACCAAGGCTAACTATACCCTCCTAGGTGAATGTATAAATTCATTACAAGCCCCATCCCAAGCTGAAAGTGGTAATTATGCTGAAGCTTACATTAAAGCCCTGTACAATCATTTGGAATAGTGTATAAACTCGGCTGCACCCGACAGAATCAAAGCCAGAGCCTCAAGTAAAATCAAGCTACCATGGTGGACTTCCAGCATCAACAAACTCTATAGCAAAACGTTGCTGTCCAAGAAAACAAACACGACCCCAACAATGGAAAATCACTCTCCCCAGCCTTAACAGGTAAAGAAGACAACTTCCAAAAGTTGTAGTTAAAAGTAATTTTTGCATAACAGATCCTCAGACCATACGAAAGTGGTTATGTATTAAGCTACTTCAACTACAGCTTTGGTGGTAGTACTCTTTTTGGAATAACAGTTTTTTGAAAGAATATTTGATTGTCTTTTGGTGGTACATACCTGATGCAAATAAAACAGCTTGTCAAATCTTCCAAACGCTCCTTTGAGGGAAACCTAACAAGTACTGCCAAGGATAACCATAAGGCCTTTTAAAGTTACGTATGCAACCCAAGGGGTAGGATCCAAGCATATAAAGAACTGCTGGTCAACAGTATCTCACACAGATCTCACAGAGATAGCGAACCTGCTTGTAAATAGGTTTGGTGAAAACTTTACTTCCTTATCCCCTCCTAACTTACAACCCCCAACACACACACACACACACACACCTTGCATAGCTGATCAGCAGGTCCTCAAAGCCCTGTCCAAGGCAAAAAAAAGGCCTCTATGGGACCAGATGACATCCCAGGCTGTCTTCTAAAGAGGCTAAAAAACTAGCATCACCACTAAGTACCTTTGTTAATCATAGCCTAACCACAGGCTTTGTTCCTGCAGAATTGAACACAGATACAGTTATATCCCTCCATAAAGGTGGCCTAGCAACAGACCCAGGGAATTAGACCCATAAGCCTGACCAGCTTCATCTGTCAGGCCATAGAACGCTTCATTATGGAGCTCAAAGATATAGATGACCTCCAAACCCTGGATCCTACCAATTTGGCTTCATGAAGGGCAGATTTTGCCTGTCAAATCTGGTGAATTTTTTGCAAGTGTGACCAAAGCCACTGATGAGGGCAAATCTGTGCACACAACATACCCCGACTTAGCAAAGGTTTTTGACACAATCCCACATTCTGGCATTACCGATAAACGTAGAAAACTGACTGTAAACCCCCTTTGTTGTAAGATGGGTTGCCAACTGGCTCACAAACAAGACACAAAATCAATGTAGGTGACTCCACATCAACCAGCAGACCTGTTACCAGAGGGGTGCCACAAGGTTCAGTGCTGGGCCCCCTACTGTTTGGTATGTACTTCTCAGAAGTTCAGGTCAAAACTAAGGGGTTGTGGCTGACCAAGTTTGTAGATGACTGCAAACTAGGTCAGATCACGGAATCCCCAAATTATGTCAGTACACTCCAGGATGACCTCACACAGACCAACAACTGGTATTAGTCACGGTCTCAAACTGAATGCATAGAAGTCCATCATTCTTTTCAGCATAATATCCCTTCACATTATCAAATCAACAGCAATACCCTAAGTACCCATGAAGTGGTAAGGGACCTGGGATCACAGGGTGACCGTGACCTTAACTTCAACCACCACGTGTCTACCATTGTAAGGAAAACTTTCCACATAGCTCACTTAATTAGCAAAGGTGCTCAAAAGAAGTTATAACCCCCCTATACTCAGCATTTGTCTGGCCCATAACTGAGTAGAACACACCATTTGTTATGTACCGTACTAAGCACCTACTGCAATCAGACAGACCTCAGAGGCTTCTAACAAAGAAGATCAAGGGCCTCCAGCATGTGCCTCACACAGACAGACTCAAATCCCTGTAACTATACTACATATCATATAGACGTCTTCGGGAAGACTTAAGCCTGGCCTACACAGCAACCCAAGACCCAAACCAAATGGACTTACTGCATACCTGTAAATTAAATGGGTCTAGTGCTACCCATTCCAAGGACTTAATATGGCCTGCAACTTAAATAAATCTGTCCCTCCACCATGTTCCATCTCCCAGCAACAGAGCACCTCTATGACGCTGTTCAAGAGGAACCTGGATGAGTGGATGGGGTACCACAATTTCTTACTAGGGATAGTGCCCCTTCTGGACATGGGCAGTCATCACTAAATGCAATCTTGGGTGCCGACTAGCACCGCTACGGTATTACGTTGGGTTGAAACAGCTAAGTTTAAAATGACCTCCAGGTCAATAGCCTAGTAATCACTTATGATCTTATGTCAGACTTTTTCTTTAAACATAACAGGTAGATGAAACTGTTCCCTCACCATCAAAAGTAACCAGATTAAAAACGGACAGTAAAAGCTATCAGCTTATGTAAAATACAGCTGCTGGCTAGAAATTCTACTGCCTGGATGCCAGCAAAAAATAAATTTGAAAACAAGAGAAAATCAACCAGAAAAGGAAAAGAAAAAAGTTAGCTGGTTTTAAAATGTTGTATAAAGAGTTCCATTTGCACCTTTTCTTTGTTTCCACATTACTCTGATTTATACAAAAATGTTCATAAAATTTCCAAAATATTTCTAATAGGATCACTGGTTATTTTTCTTGACAGATTCCATAAGTTCAACAACAACCCTTTCAACTAACTTGCGTAAATTGCTGTGCTAAATTTTTGCAATCTGGAGTATTCGAAAAATAGTTGCTGAACAACCTTTCTAAACTCATGCATATTACTAAATACTCTCTTTTCCTTTAACACTCTGAAGCTTCTCTACTTGTTCTGTGAAATTCCCCTTACTCTGTGATACTTTAAACCTTTGTCAAATGTTTTAAATAATTATTCTCTTTCCCTCTTATTTTGCCATTATTTTAAACTCCAATTTTATTCTACTTCTTAGCTAACATTTTGAAGAAATATCCACCCACAACCCCTTTTTCCCCATTTTGCACATGGAGTTGGGGTGTCACTTCAACAGTGAATCATCTAGAGCCAAGATTTACACCGACAGGTGGCTAAACCTGCCATGTTATTTCTTCCATGCCACCGACCCCCCCCCCCCCTACAGCTTAAAGTGGTTAATCCATCTAGAGTGACTTTGGAATGTGGAAGGAAACATGAGCACCTGGACGAAACCCACACAAACACAGGGAGGACTTGCAGACTCTGCACAGAAGGCACACCAGCTAAAAATTGCACCACAGAAAACCTTGCTGTGAGCCAACAATTCTTTCCTCTGCACCACTGTGCTCCCCTTTTGAAGAAATTTATTTTCTTATGAAGACATTTCTATCTTCTCTAATAATCATTTCTGCTACCCATTCCTTAAATTCTTCTCTTTTTTTTTTTTTAACACAAATTAGATAGTCTTGTTTTTATTTTATTACCCTTAGTCTTTACTGTACTCTTTCCTGGTGTTTGATCTGAAACAGTTACTGAAAGTGTTTCAAAGCTTTCGATTAGACACCCATGTTCCTGTGAATACAAGTTCTATCCAGTCAAGCCCAATTACTGTACCTTTGAAAATAACATACACATGCTGACTGAATTCATTCTACTGAATTCACATCTTCCATTCAAAACAGAATTTCTTCAGACATCTACATTCTTCTGTTATATTTTCCTTTCTTGGTCTCTCTAATACACTCTCACTATGTCAGGCTCCATTCAACCTCCATAAACAATACCTCTAGTTGAAAGCTTCATTCTTCTCCACAAATTCTCTCAAGCTCGATAACAGTAGCTTTAGGTGGAATATAAATACTTACCAATATAACCATCCTTCCCCTGTCAAGAACCCATCATCAAACAAACAACTGTTTTCATCCTCCTTTCACTATTGAGACCCCTCGCAGCCCAAGATCACATTACCTTGGTTATCTAATTACCAGTGTAAAGCCCAGATACATTACAATAAACACTTCCTTATTTTAACATCATGAGAGTTGCTGATGAGGCCCGCACCATGCATTTGAAATACCAATACATACTATAAAATACAACATTACTTCAGAGAATTTATCACAGATTACCAAGATCAAAAAGTTTTTACAGCTGTATCTTCAGTCACTTTGCCATTCCCCTCAGGGCCCTCCCATCAATTTAACATTCAAAATTCCTATCTTTTTCAGCCACTTCTTGAAGCACAGTTCTGATGTCTAAACTGCATACAAAGGGAATAATATTTTATACCCTTTTCACGTATTCACTGATTTTTCATTACTGCTAGTTTTCTTCCTCGTCGTCTCAATCTCTCAAAACCAGTCTCTGGTTCAAATCCAAAAATACACATGACTTTTCTTGTTAGCTCTTGAGGTTTTACTGCAGCTCAAGCATTTTCTTTTACAGAAACAGAAGAGATTTCACTAGCAAATTCTCTCCATGGCTTCATTACTATCAAAAATGAGAAGCACAGTCCTCATCAGTCTTCTGGCTCACTCTTTATTAGCTAAACTTTACTTTCTGCTAAGCCTGTACTGCATCCAAAATGCATCTTTGATCTTCCAGGAAAAAAAAATGATGACGACAGCTGAAAACAGCATTTTGGATCTCACACCTGCCCCTGAAAGCAGTGATAAACGTACCTTTCTGTCTAGTACACAGCGAATAATCATTTTTTCCCCAAACACACACAGCCAAATTTAAATACTTTTCTTTCTGCCACCAATTTATTATGAGCAGCTCTTTTTGCTGGCTTGACTATATCTTTACTAATACAGGTCTTACTTTCTGTTGACCAGATTTGGAGCATATATGTTGTGCCCTTTCAGTTAATAAATCCTGCTGTGGAATACCAGTCCAGTTGCTTATTTGTACCTTCATGAAACTAATGCAATTTATTCCTCTGAGTTTCACTGGCACAGCAGAAAATCTTGGGACTTGTGTGTGCTGTCATTTAAATTTACTTTTTTTTTTTTTTTTAACAGTTATTCTTGAAAAGCCTCATATTCAGACAGTCTTTCCTTGATTCAACCTCTGATTTCTGCAGTTTTATCACCTCATCTGGACAGCTACTTAAAGCTTTTTCTATTCTTTCCATTTGAGACTTTTGTATTCCTCCAGTGTCTCGTTTATTTTTAAATCTCTCTGAATACATTCAATTTTTTTCTGTTAATGGAATCCATCTCCAATACCAAAGCTGAAACCTGAACTTTTATTTTTTGGCTCAACAGCTGCAAGGCCTTTTCAACTAGCATTTTTTTTTCTTTTCCGGTTGATTTTTTCAAGATTTCTTCTTTGCTGACATCCAGTCACTAGACAGCGACTAACCAGTAACTGATTCTACCCCAGTTAACTTTTACATTTTTTTTTTTTTTTTTTAAACAAACTTGTTTTTCATACTAGGAGAGCTCAAATCAACTTGCTACTCAGTTTGCAATAGTCTTGGAACTCAGAGCAGATGAACCTTGAGCAAGTAAAAGAAAAAAATAACTACAACAGGGAAAAAAAAGAAAAAATGTTAAAGATGTTAATACTGCGGGGAAATGGGAAGAATGGAAACAGAAACTGGATTTAACTGTGAAAAGGCACTTAAAAAAAAATTCTAGACAGCCAACAATGTTATGCTCAACAGGACAGACAGAGGTTCACTGGGTTGTTTTCTAAAACAAAGTCTTCTTCAATTAACAAATATGAAGGTTAAAATAACCTAAATACTGACTAAGCTGTACAGATTTCAAACTACTTGTTGGTGGGTTCTGTGCATCATCAAAAATGCTACACACTTTGCATAAGCATGCTACTGAAGTCCGAGTTTACTGATGTTAACCATAACAGTTCATTCAGTTACCAACTCGTACTCGCCCACAAACTAGTAAACTATCCACTAAAAGTCCCATCCCTCCAGAATCTACTCCAACCCTATCGCACCACAAGACCACTAAGATGCAGCAACAAAAATCACTTACAGGTCACTAAAGCCAATAAGTCTGCTGGACAAGCACTATTCTCTTGCACCACAGCCAAATTATGGAACTCCCTCCCACCCACAATTACCTCTATACCATCATGCACCCACTTCAAAACTTTAATAAAAGCGCACCTAAAAACATGCTGGCTATTGCCCTTGCAACTCCCCCTCTGTCACCCACCATATCCACCCACTACCTTTCTTTCCACCCCACTAACTACCTTGATTATAGCAAGCTCGGATGTGCATAAACTTATACAGCAAAAACTTCTTATTGCAGTAACTGTTAATGTCCGTTATGTACTTCGCAGATGATAAAGATTCTAATTGTCTACTGATGTATTATGTTCTTCATTTGTAACTATGTTTGCAATTTTAATTGCTATGTTGATCAAATTAATTAATTATGAATATCATGGAAGGATATTACGAAGCACCGCAGAGCCAAAGGATGCTTCTCCCTCTAGAAAGCAGGTCTAGCTTGTAGTGGTTGATAAAGGTATGAGATGAAGCCCAAGTGGCTGCAGAAAGTACAGTTTTGTACCTACCATAAATGTAGATGTCCGAGAGGTATGCATCTGCAGTCCTAACATATGGGTTGTCCTGCCTCAGGCAGCCCTTCGGTCGGCCGGATTCCAAAGTCTGGGTCTGGCCTCGGCTGATGTCACACTTCACCCGACATCATAGCTGCTGTCAATTGGGTATAAAGGCATCAGCCAACGCCATTTTCCTCAGTGTTTCTTGCCCCAGATGCCAGGTGCCCTCTAGAAAGGCTAAATTTGGATAAATGCAAATGATTCCAAGCAGTAGAGAGCAAACAAAAATAAACATGTATATACATATATACAAACAAATACACCATAATAGATTCCCCCAGCTAGCTGCAAGATGGGCAAATACCCTAGGAGTACCACAGAGGGGAAGGAGGGTGGGTAATCCTGACTGCAGATGCATACCTCTCGGACATCCACATTTATGGTAGGTACAAAACTGTACTATGTCCTTCAAGGCTGCATCTGCAGTCCTAACATATGAGTAGAATACCATAGCCAAACTGGGGGAGGAGGCACTAAGATGATTATGGTGTAGTTAAGATCCCTTGCAAAACAGCAGTTGCAAAACCTGCCCGGGATCTGGAGTATAAAGGTAGATTATAATGCTTGGCAAATGTATGCACGGAGCTCCAAGTAGCAGCCTCTAAAATGTCTTTGGTAGCCACTCCTCGTAAGAAAGCTGTAGTAGTGGCTGTAGCCCTTGTGGAGTGAGGTCTGATGTTTTCTGGAGTTGTCTTTCCATGAAAGGAGTAACAAAATATAATGCAATTTCCTATCCATTTTGAGATTGTCTGTTTTGAAATTGCTTTTCCATCCATTCCTGTTGCATATGCTACCAGAAGCTGGTCAGTTTTTCTATTGTTCCTGGTTCTGTCCAGATAGTAGCGCAATTGCCTGTGCACATCCAAGGTATGTAGTAGTCTTTCCCCCCTGTTCTGTGGGTTGGGGAAGAATGTTGGTAGGTGGATTGCTTGGTTCAATGATACCCTGGAGACCACCTTTGGCATAAAAGTAGGGTTAATTCTCAAGGACACTCTATCCTGATGGAAGATAAGGAAGGGCTGTACTGCCATTAAAGCCTGTAATTCAGAAACCCTTCTTGCTGAAGTGATTGCAAGCAGGAAAGCAGTTTTCCAAGATAAGAACTGTAATTCTGCTGTTGCTGCTGGTTCAAAAGGGGGAAGTGTTAACTTCTCCAATACAAAGTTAAGGTCCCATGTAGGCAAAGGTGGCTTCCTCGGAGGCTTTACATTTTTAATTCCTCTCAGAAACTGCCTGAGTAGAGGATGTGAGAAGACTGGAGGATCCATGTTGTATTCTGCTGAAATTGCTGATGCATGAATCTTAATGGAGGAGTAAGACAAGCCATTGTGGAAAAGTTCTGCTAAATATTCCATGATGTTAGCTATGTTTGCTAATGATACATTTTCTCCTCTTGCTGCACTCCAAATGAGGTATCTTTTCCATTTGGCTGAATAAGTTTTCCTTGTGGAGGGTATGCGAGCCTCCAGGATAATGTCTTTAACCCACTGAGATAAATCTGGGTTATTTTGTTTTATGTAATATTCCAAGCAGCTAGCTGCAGAGTTTTCAAGTTTGGATGCAGGATCTTGAAGTTGTTCTGCGTTAGTAAAGGAACTAGAGGTAGAGGCCATGCGTGTGCCCGAGACATACTCCTCAGTAGCGGGTACCAATGCTGCCTCGGCCAGTCTGGAGCTATAAGGATGATCCTTGGGTGATCTTCTTTGATCTTCAGTAGCACTTACAATTGGTGGTTGTGTGGGGATGCGAACAGGTCTATTTCTGGTAGCCCCCATTTCTTTGTTATGGTTTTGAAGATGTCAGGATGCAGCATCCATTCGTGGGCATCCGTGGTAGTTCTGCTTAAGGTGTCTGCTAATATATTTTCTTTTCCTGGCACAAATATGGCCTGGAGCTGAATGTTGAGGTTCAGGGCCACACTCCACAGGTCCATTGCCATCTGGCATAGAGGATATGAGTGTGTGCCTCCCTGTTTGTTGATATACCACATGACTGTGGTGTTGTCCGTCCTCATCAGCAAATTACCCTATTGAAGAAACGGTCTGAATGTCTGAATTGCCTGTTTCACTGCCAGCATCTCTTTTTGATTTATGTGTAGGTTCAGCTGGTCTTGTGTCCATAGGCCTTGTATACACTTGTCCACCATGTGTGCCCCCCATCCGAGGTCTGAGGCGTCCGTGGTGATAGTCTGACTTGGGTGAGGTTTGTGGAAAGGTAGTCCTCTGTTCAACTGACAGGCCTGAGCCCACCACATGAATTCTTGCTTCAGGCATGGAATTATTGGAATTTGGGTTTCTAGGCTGTGCTTGTGCTGAGACCATAAATTCCTTGGGTACCATTGCAACTTCCTCATATGTAGTCTGGCATGTGGAATCAATATTATGCAGGATGCCATGTACCCCAGGGCTTGCAGGACTTTTCTTGCTGTCAGCTGGTTCTGCGTTGTTAATGCCATGAAATAGAGTGGTAGTTGCTTTTGCTTTTCTGCTGTGAGAAATGCCATTTGATTTGATGTGTCCAGTTCTGCACCCAAGAATGTTATCCTTTGGGATGGTACCAGCCTTGACTTTTTTATGTTGACTGTGTATCCCAGGGATTGCAGTAGGTGAATAACCTTTTCCAAATCTTTTGTTAATTTGATTTTGTTGTCCGCTTGTATCAGGCAGTCATCCAGGTATGGATAAATTTGAATTCCCTGAAGCCTGCAATGAGCAATTACTGATGCCAGGCATTTCGTGAATACTCTGGGCGCAGTAGATAAGCCAAAGGGCAATGCTGAGAATTGATAATGCTCTGATCCTGCAAGAAATCAGAGGTATCTTCTGCAATCTGGTCGTATAGGGACGTGCAGGTATGCCTCCTTGAGATCTAGAGTCACCAGCCAAGACTCCTTGCCCAGCATGGGAAGAAGTTGCTGTAGGGTCAGCATTTTGAATTTTGGAACAATGAGATATGTGTTCAGAGCGGACAGGTCGAGAATAGGTCTCCATTGGTTTTCTTTTCTTGGTACCAGGAAAAGTCTGGAGTAAAATCCTTGTCCTTGTTCCATAGACGGTACCTTTTCTATAGCTCTCATCCTTAGTAAGTGGTTGATTTGTTCTAGAGCGTTTGTTTTTTGGTTTGGTGGCAGGTTTGGCATTCCTCTCTTTCTTGGTAGAGTATGGAAGTGGAACCTGTAGCCTTTGTCTATTGTCTGTAAAATCCATTTGTCTCCTGTAATGCAATGCCAGTTTACCGAAAATAAGGCTATCTTTCCGCCTAAGAGTGCTTCCAGTTGTTCCCTGGTAGGCGGTATCAGAGCCAAGTCATTGTGACTGTCCTGTGGAAGTGGTAGTAGCTGGATCTGTGGCAGTACTTCTCTGGTTGTTAGGCTGCCACTGACGTCCCCTGTAGGCACCTCTGGATTGACCTCTTCCTCTTGGGCGCCTATTTCTGCCTCTCTGTGCTCTGGAGGTGTCTGGAAAGGACCAATTCTTCGAAGGCCAATTTCTACTAAACCTTGGAGGCTGGACCTGTAAGAAATCCTTGACTGTTTGGACAGATTTTGCTTTTTCTTCCACCTTCTTTAACACTTGCTGTGCAGGGGAGCCAAAAGTACAGTTTTGTACCTACCATAAATGTAGATGTTCGAGGATCCACATTGCTGCAGTCATAACCTGTGGGTAGTCCGCTGTCCTCGGTCGGCCCGAATACCAAAGTGTTAGGCTGGCGTCGGTCATGGTCGCTCAGATCTGACGGCAGTATGCAGTGGTACTAAAGCGCATGACCGACGCCATATCCCCAGTCTTTCTTGCCCCAGATGTCAGAAGGCCTAAAAAGAAAAGGCCATAGCCAAAAATAGAAAATACCCAACCACCAATATAGAAAAAATAATTACCCCAAAAACCACACAGCAACTCCAAACTACAGAGGGGAAGGAGGGAGGGAAAATTGGACTGCAGCAATGTGGATCCTCAAACATCTACATTTATGGTAGGTACAAAACTGTACTATGTTCTTCGTCTCACATTGCTGCAGTCATAACCTGTGGGTAGAATCCCAAAGCAAAGGTAAAGGGAGGTTGGCAAAATCAAAAAGCATTAGGAGCTGCTAACATGCCCTGTAAAACTGCAGTGGCAAACCCAGCCCTAGACTTGGAATAAAGAGGGAGATGGTAATGTTTAGAAAAAGTGTGCAGTGAACTCCAAGTAGCTGCCTCCAAAATATTCTTAGTAGCAACTCCCCTTAAAAAGGCAGTAGAAGTGGCGGTAGCCCTAGTGGAATGAGGTCTGATCCCAGCCGGAACATCCTTTCCATGATGAGAATAACAAAAAGCAATACAATGGCCAATCCACTTAGAAATAGTTTGCTTTGAAACAGCTTTTCCTTGTGAACCCAAAGCAAAAGAAATGAATAACTGTTGAGTCTGCCTGAACCCTTTAGTTCTGCTCAAATAATAGCGTAACTGCCTGTGAATATCTAAAGAATGCAAAATTTTTTCCCCTTTATTTTGGGGATCAGCATAAAAAGTAGGCAAATGAATAGATTGGTTTAAGGCCACATTAGAAACAACTTTAGGCATAAAAGTAGGGTTAGTACGCAGGGATACCCTATCCTTATGGAATATCAGGAAGGGTTCAACTGCCATTAGAGCCTGCAATTCAGATACCCTCCTAGCAGACGTAATGGCCAACAAAAAAGCAGTTTTCCAAGACAAAAACTTCAACTCAGATGTAGCTGCAGGTTCAAAAGGAGGTAAAGAAAGCTTTTCCAACACAAAATTGAGATCCCAGGAAGGAGTAGGAGCTCTACGTGGGGGTCTTATGTTCTTTGCCCCTCTAAGAAATTGCTTAAACAAAGGGTGAGAAAATAATGGAGGGTCACAATCATAGTGAGCAGAAATAGCTGCAGCATGAACTTTCACGGAGGAGAAAGACAAACCCTTGTCTAATAATTCTGTAAGGTACTGTAGAGTAACACTCAAATTAGGCACTGAAACATCAAAGCTCTTTGCTGTGCTCCAAAGAAAAAATCTCCTCCATTTATCAGCATAAACTTTCCTAGTACTAGGTCGTCTGGCTTCCAATATGACTTTCAAAACTTGAGGAAGCTGCGACCCCCCAGGGTCTAAAACAGAATGTGTCAGGCTGTCAGATGCAGGGACTGTACCTTGACATTGAGGAAATGATTGCTTGCCTGGGACAAAAGGTGCGGAATTGGTGGCAAAGGCCAAGGAGGCTCCTGTACTAAACTCCTCAGCAGAGGATACCAGTGCTGACGTGGCCAATCTGGAGCTATTAGAATCATGCAAGGCTTGTCCTGTCTGACCTTCAAAAGTACCTTGGGAAGGAGAGGCAGAGGAGGAAAAGCATAGACGTGAAGGTTGTTCCAACTGAAAGATAGAGCATCCACTTTCCAAGCTTTTGGGTGAAACATCTTTGTGCAAAATTTTGGCAGTTGGAAATTTAGTGGAGAAGCGAACAGATCTATGTCTGGAGTTCCCCAAGCCACCGTCAACTGTTGAAATACATGAGGATCCAATTTCCACTCGTGGGATCCACCATCTGTCTGCTCAAAACATCTGCTAAGGAGTTCTGTGCTCCTGGCAGAAACCTTGCTTGAAGAGTGACTTGCAAACTCAGAGCAGTCTCCCACAAAATCATAGCTTGTCTGCAAAGAGGGTACGAATGGATTCCCCCCTGCTTGTTGATGTACCACATGACTGTTGTGTTGTCTGTTTGAATCAACACCTGTCCTGGTTGCAGTAGATCCTTGAAAGCCATCAGTGCAAATTGGACTGCTAACATCTCCTTCATGTTGATATGCAAATGCTGTAGTCTGGGAGGCCATGTGTCCTGAATCCATTTCCCATTGAAGTGTGCCCCCCAAGCCATGTCTGAGGCATCTGTCGTTAAGATCTGACTCGCCTCTGGTCGGGTCACAGAGAGTCCCTTGTTTAGGTGACATTCCTGAGCCCACCACAAAAATTCCTTTTGGATGCAAGGTATTATCTGAATGACAGTGTCCAAATCGTGGCAGTGTTGAGTCCATACACTTTTGAGATACCATTGTAGCTTCCTCATATGTAGTTTGGCATTGGGAAGTACCAGAATACAAGATGCCATGAACCCCAAGGCTTGAAGGACTGTCCTTGCAGTCAGCCTGGACAGTAGGGATAATTGCTGGAAGTATAGGGGAAGATTTCTTTGTTTGTCCGGGGTCAAAAAAGCCATCTGAGAGGCTGTATTCAGTCTCACACCCAGAAAGCACATGTCCTGAGAGGGTACTAGACTGGACTTTGTTTCGTTCACAGAATACCCTAGGCACCTTAAAACTGCCATTACATACTGTAGATGCTGAAGTAACTTGACTTTGTCTTGAGCAAGAATCAGGCAATCGTCCAGATAAGGATAAATTTGTATCCCTCTTAGTCTTAAGAAGGCTATCACAGGAGCCAGGACCTTTGTGAACACCCTGGGCTCAGTAGATAAGCCAAAGGGCAATGCAGAGAACTGATAATGAAAAGTACCAGCCCGAAAACGCAGGAACCTCCTGCAGCTGGGCCTGATAGGAATGTGAAGATAAGCCTCTGAGATCCAGAGTTACCATCCAGTGATCTTTGCCTAGCAGAGGCAGAAGTTGCTGCAAAGTTAACATCTTGAACTTTGGAATGTCTAGGTATGTATTGAGAATGGACAAATCCAGAATTGGTCTCCAAGTGTTTCCTTTCTTTGGCACAAGAAACAGGCGAGAATAAAATCCTAGGCCTACTTCTGACGGAGGTACCACCTGGATAGCCCCTATTTGTAAAAGTAAAGAAATCTGCTTGTGAGCCTCCAGCCTTTGCTGAGGAAGTACGTCCGGCATGCCTTTGAAAGGAGGCAAGGTGTGAAAACAAAACTTGTAGCCTCGATGTATAATGTCCAACACCCATTTGTCCTGGGTGACCAAAAGCCAATTTTGCTTGAAAAGTGCCAACTTTCCTCCTAGAGGAGCTGCCAGACAGGAGGAATCTGGCAGCTGGAGATACAGGTCATTGGGTCTGTTTACGAAAAGGCTGACCCCTGCCCTCACCAGAAGATTGTGCAGGAGAACTCCACGTCCTAGGTCTGAAAGAACCCTGAGCATGAGCTCTGCCCCTACCACGTCTAGATCTGCCCTTAGACTGAAAATCAGAAGGATAAGCCCATCCTTTGCAGGCCAATTTCTGCTAAACTTAGGGGCTGCACTTGTAAAAATTCCTTAACCGTCTGCATGGACTTAGCTTTGTCCTCCATTTTCTTCAAAACTGACTCCACAGGAGAACCAAAAGAACTTCAGATTGAAGGGAAGCATCCAAAATTCGAGCTTTAACATGCTCTGACAAATTCTGGTCCTTAAGCCAGGCGTGCCTACGAATAACTGAACCAGTGGCAGCCACCCTGGAAGAAGCCTGAAGAGCATCAAAGCCACACTGTAAGGAATGCTTACCTACCTGATCAGAGGCATGAACTAAGTCCTGCAATTCCTTACACTCTATACCCTCAGCTAAAGCATCTACTTTAGACTTCAACTGACAACAGAAAATTCTGATACTTCAGCATATGAAACTGGCAATTTAAAGCCCTCATAGCTAGCGTGGAGGAGGAATACACTTTTTTACCCCACCTATCCAAAGCTCTAGAATCTTTATCCAGAGGAACTGGATTCTTAACTACAGAAGCCCTGACACCCTTAGGTCCCTGACTAATAGTTTCCGGGTCAGCTCTAGGATTCTTATACAAATATTTATGAGCCTCTGGAACTCTGTAATACCTGTCTGGCTTGACAGGGGCAGGGGGTAAAGAATCAGGATTTAGGGAAGCTTCAGAAAAAACATCCTGAACAACATCCAAAACAGGGGGAATAGCCAAGGGCCTATGTTGTGGCAAAAACAAAAATTCCCTAAGCCTCTTACGAGAATCAGAAAAATCCTGACCTTCCCACTTAAAATGCTCCCTCATGGAGTGCAGGGTTTCAGAAAAAGAAAAATCCTCTGGAGGAGAAGCAGAAGGACAGGAATCCTCTGCATCCGAATCAGAATAGGGAGGAAAATCCTGAATGTCCTCAGCTGAAGACTCAGAATAATCTGAGGAATGCTCCAATCCCTCCACCTCTGTCTCCACCCTAGGCCTCTTATCTGGAGGGGGCATAGAACCTCGGATTAAAGTAATCAAATCTTCTGCCATTTTCAGCATATGTTTTTTAGGAACAGAGCCTGAAGAACTAGGGCTGACGCCTGTGCCAGAAAGACCAGGTCTAGCTTTAGAAGGGGCTTTAGTGACAGAAGTAGAAGGCCTAACAACATTATGTAAAGAAGGAACCACAGAAACTTGAGAGGCCCCCTCGGCCTGACCTAGCTCCTGAGAGGCCAAATCCTGTAAGAGTAAAGGCTCCCCCTGAGATTCAGCTGAAACCTCGGCTGGACCCACAGATTCAACCGTCATTTCCATAGAACCGGCATCCGCAACGGACGACTCGTCCTGCTTAGACTTTAATGATTTATCTTTTCGCTTCTTAGTGGTAGCGGGCATCGGAGGATCCGACGGCATGTTGTAGTTACACCGCTTACCGAAAACAAGTCTAGCACAATCTAACCTATGTTTAATGGTGCGCTTATTAAATCTAGCGCAAAAGCGACACCCGACTACGTCGTGCTCAGGCCCCAAAGCAAGGAATACAGAGAGAGTGGTAGTCCCTATGAGGTATCTGTTTCCCACAAGAAATACAATTATTGACTTTTTCTGACATCCGGATTTAACTGAGGCAAGAAAAGACAAAAATATTACCCAACGGGGTACTTAGCCCAACTTGGTCTTCGGTCTGAAACTCAGAATACGAAAATTTCAGGGCCTTGACGGCACTTGCAAACGCTGCTTCTGCTTCGGACCATGCGGCAAGAAAGACTGGGGATATGGCGTCGGTCATGCGCTTTAGTACCACTGCGTACTGACGTCAGATCTGAGCGACCATGACCGACGCCAGCCTAACACTTTGGTATTCGGGCCGACCAAGGACAGCGGACTACCCACAGGTTATGACTGCAGCAATGTGAGACGAAGAACATCAAACTTTGTTTCTCCATGGGAGCATCTAGGAGCTTGGACTTCACATGGTCTGGTAAGGATTGCTCTTTTAACCATGCATGCCTTCTGATCACTGTACCAGTCATAGCTGATCTAAAGGAAGCCTCCAGTGCATCATAGCCGCATTTTAAGGAGTGGTTACTGACCTGCTGAGTGTTATGTACCAAATCCTGAAGTGACTTACGGTCTATAGGATCAGGAGAAGACAGTTTTTTATTTAGCTGATCTAACAGAAATTCCTGATACTGAATCATGTGGAATTGACAGTTTAAGGCCCTAGCCGAAAGAGTAGCAGAAGTATAAACTTTTACCCCATCTCTCTAATGCTCTAGATTCTCTTTCAGAGAGGAGGGGGTTTTTGGCAGCTGCTACAGCTTTGGGACCCTGTGAAATAGTTTCAGGATCTGCAATAGGAGCCTTATACAAGTGATAGTGTGTGTCCGGGACCCTGTAGTATCTGTCGGGCTTAGCAGGGGCCGGGGGAAGACAGTCAGGGGCAGTACAAGCATCATTAAATGCATCATCTACAACTGTTAGTACTGGAGGAATGGCTAAAGGCCTATGCTGTGGTAAATGTAAAAAGGTCCTTAGCCTTTTCCTTGAATCTGAAAAATCCTGGCCCTGCCATTGAAATTGCACCCTCATAGCATGCAAGGTTTCCCCCAAAAGAAAATTCCTCAGGAGGAGAGGCAGAAGGAATGGATTCTTCTGCATCAGAGTCCTCATATGGAGAATAAGGGCCTTCTGGAGGATTTGAGTTTTCTGAATCATCCGAGGAATAATCTGTTGAAACTGGCTCAGGGGGCTCTGCTCTAGGCCTCTTCTCTGGAGGGGGATGAGAGGCCCTGTCAGGGTGAGGTTGGGATCCCCTGATCAAAGAAATGAGATCCTCTGCCAGGCTGAGCATTTGTGAGCTAGAGGAAGGCCTGTGTGAGGGGGTTTTAGTAGGCAAGGCCTTAGAAGATTTAGCTGCTTTAGCCCTAGAAAAAGCCTTGATAGACACAGATGCAGGGGGCCTAGCAGCTCCACGTGCAGGAGTCGATATGTCTAAAGGAATAGTATCTGATAAATCCTGAGAACCTGCAATTGCAGGTGGAATTTCAGTAGCAGATTCAGCCATGCTGTGCGAGGCCTCGGCTGTAGTAGGCATGCTTTCGGCCGAAGGAAGAACCGTGGACTCGTGTTTCAGCCGAAACAGAGACACTCGTGGTTGGCTTAACCGTGGTTTCAGCTGAAACCGCGAGTGTCGGTCCGTTTCCTTACGCTTTTTAGCTAATTGTGAAGTCGGAGTCTCCGACGGCATGTTGTAAGCAAAAGCGGGGCCGAAAAACTCCTCTGCAAACTCCGACCGACGCCTAAGTGTCCGTCGGTTGAAGGAAGCACAGGCTAAACAAGCTGCTACGTCGTGGTCTGGGCCTAAGCAAGGAAGGCAGTAAGAGTGGAAATCCTTATGAGGTATTTGTTTCCCATAAGTTAAACAGTTATTTACTTTTTCTGACATTGGCTGAGGCAAGAAAGAGTCCCCAATGGGGTACTTGGCTTTTTAGAAGTCTTCGGTAGTAGTAATCTGGTTCTGACCGACCGGCACTTGCGAACAGCTTCTGCTTCGGGCACCGCGCGGCAAGAAAGACTGAGGAAAATGGTGTCGGCTGATGCCTTTATACCCAATTGACAGCAGCTATGATGTCGGGTGAAGTGCGACATCAGCCGAGGCCAGACCCAGACTTTGGAATCCGGCCGACCGAAGGGCTGCCTGAGGCAGGACAACCCATATGTTAGGACTGCAGATGCATCCTTGAAGGATATCAAATATCATCCAATGGAACTCTAGACTTGAAGGCCGCAGAAATAGAAATGGAGCGGGTGGAATGAGCACGAACTCCTTCTGGTGCGGGTCTACCCGAGGCTTGATAAGCCAGTAGGATACATTGGGAAATACAGCGAGATAAAGATACTTTAGAGATAGCTTTCCCCAAGTTGAATTTGGCAAAGGAAACGAACAGCTGGTCAGATTGTCTATGGCCAGCTGTCCTATCAGTATAAAAACGAAGCTGCCTATGAACATCCAATGAGTGCAGCTTGTACTCTCCCTTATTTTGATATTTAGGGAAGAAAACCAGTAAATTTATGGATTGATTTATGTTGGTTTCTGATGCTATCTTGGGAAGAAAGGAGGGATTGATCCTGAGGTACACTCTATCTGGGTGAAATATCAGGTAAGGAGGCTTCACAGAAAGAGCCTGAAGCTCCGACACTCTTTTCGCTGAAGTAATGGCTACAAGGAATGCTGTTTTCCATGACAAGAATTTGAGATCCACTGAAGCAGCGGGTTCAAAGGGTGGAGCAGTCAAGGCTTGAATAACTAATGTAAGATCCCAGGGGGGTACGGCTTCTTTTACAGGGGGTCTAAGTAAAAAGGTACCCTTGAGAAAGGTTTTACACAATTTGGCCGACATCAAGGGCCCTGTATCATGTCCCATATGGTAATGAGATATGGCTGCCAATTGCACTTTGACAGTTGAACAACTAGCGCCTTCCTGAAAGAGTTCAGTTAGGAAGTCATAAAGGGATCTAGATTGTGGTGCTCCGCCCAGATGGAAAAACGTTTCCATTTACTGTGATACACTTTCCTGGTGGAGAGCTTATGCGCTGCCACGAGGATGGCTTTGACTGGTGAAGAGATACCGGGAGACCTAACTATGAGTGGAACTGGAGCAACCAAGCTGTCAGTTTCAGAATGTCCAGGTTTGGAGTTGGCAAGTCCAACGGATGGGAGATGAGATCCGGAATGGGATCTAGAATCCAAGGGTGATTCACAAGGTGAGACCACAGGTAAGGGAACCAAATTTGTCGAGGCCAGAATGGGGCAATGAGAATCATCTTGCTCCCCAACCGCGAGGCTTTCTGTAAGAGTTGTATCATCATTGGCAGAGGAGAATAGGCATAGAGTAGACCGGGTGGCCAAGCATGCACCCGAGCGTCTCTTGGAGTTTCCCCTGGAGGGGGGATTAGAGCTAAGAAATTGTCGCATTTGGTGTTTGATAGAGATGCAAAAAGATCGCAGCAGGGTTGCCCCCATGTTGCGGATATCTGCTTCGCTACTAGAGGATTGAGTGACCACTCGTACGGGGTAAGAAGGGTGCGGCTGAGCTAGTCTGCTAGGATGTTGGTCCGCCCCGGAATGTGCGTTGCAATCAGAAAGCAGTTGGTGGAGATCACCCATTCCCACACTCTCATGGCTTCGCGGCATAGAGGGTAAGATCTGGTTCCCCCCTGTTTGTTGATATACCAGACCACCGACATGTTGTCCGACTGAAGTGCAATCGTTCCTGCGGGAAGGAAGCTCTGAAGTGCTTGCAACGCCAACAGCACCGCTCTCATCTCCAGAACGTTGATATGCAGGGAGGTCTCTGTATTGTTCCATGTGCCTTGGACTGTCCTACCTGAATAATGCCCCCCCCCCGAGGCGGGAAGCGTCCGTGGTCACCATGGCGATAGGGGGAGAGGTGCAGAAGGGACGGCCCGTATGGAAGTTCGATGCTTGGAGCCACCATAGTAGCGCCCTCCTGCAAGCCTTGCTGATAGCAATGGGATGGTGGAGAGGAAGGGATAGGAAGGACCATTGCACTAACAGAGTCCATTGCAGTACTCGCATGTTCAAACGGGCGCATGGAAGGAGGGTAATCGCTGCCGCCATGGAGCCTAGTGCCCTCAGGACCAATTCCGCTGGTGAAGCCTCTGAATGAAGGATAGCCCGCAAATGAAGTTGTAGGTTCCGGATTCTCTTGGAAGTTAGGAAGGCTCGCAAATCTCTGGTGTCTATTCTGGCACCTATGAATTCTATGACCTGTGTCGGAGCCAGTAGAGATTTGCCAACATTGATAGTAATGCCTAGTTGTGGGGCTAGATGGAGAAAGAAGTCTCTGGCCAAGCAAAGCAGATGCCTTGTTGGTGCGGTCAGGAGCCAGTCGTCCAGGTACGGAAAGACCTGAATTCCCTGGAGTCTCAGGTGGGTCGCAATCACTGCTAACACCTTGGTGAACACCCTGGGGGCTGTGGTGAGGCCAAAGGGAAGGACCCTGAACTGATAGTGACTGGCCCCCAGCCAGAAGCGAAGGAACCTCCTGGATCGTTTGTCCATTAAGATGTGGTAGTACGCATCCTTGAGGTCTATACAGCACATCCAATCATTTTCCCTCAAAAGGGGGAGGATAGATTGAAGAGTGACCATTCGGAATTTTTCCTTGGTTACTGACAGGTTCAAGCGGGAAATGTCTAGGATGGTTCTCAAGTCCCCCGTCTTTTTTGGCACCAAAAAGAACCTGGAGTAGAACCCTAATCCGAGCTGGTCTTGGGGGACGGGCTGGATGGCTCTTTTTCTTAGCAGCTGCTGTATTTCTGCGGCTGCGGCCTCCCTCTGATCAGGTGGGTACATCGGGGAGGTTCTTGGATTGGGGGACAAAGTATTGGTATTTTGTACCCTCTGGATATGATGAGAAGCACCCAGCGGTCTGTTGTGATGGACTCCCATGCCGCTAAGTGTTCCGAAAAACGCCCCCCGACTGCCTCCAGAGTGGAGCAGTCGGGCAATCCCTCAGGGCTGCTGCGCGGGCCACTCAGAGAAAGGTTCTCTGGACCCAAAGTTTCTCGGAGCCCCTCTGCCCCTAGGGTGACGTCCTCCCTGTCCACCTCTGCCACGGTAGGCCTGGTTGTCCAGAGCTGGTTGGGAATGTTGTGATTTCCGGAACCACATCTTCTTCTGACCCTTTTGGTTCCTCGAAAAGGACCGCTGGGGAGCAGAGAAGCGGAATCCGACGGCAGACAACGTCTTCCCGTCCTTCTCGCTCTGGACAAGTGTCTCGCGAACTGTTTTGCCAAATAGGGCAAAACCATCAAAAGGGGCGTTCGCAAAGGACGCTTTAAAGGGCTCCATAAAGTCGCAATGACGGAGCCAGGCCTGACGTCTCATGACTAGGCCTGCTCCGCTAGCCCTAGCGGCTCCCTCTGTGGCGTGGGACAACAGCCGCATAGAGTTGTTTGAAATCGATCTGAGTGGCCATTCGAGTGGAGTACAATTGTTTGTCCTCCTCTGACATGGACTCAGTGGGGGATGTTGCGTATTCTTTGATAAGATCCCGCTGCATCCTGATGACATGTGCCATATAGTTCAGAGACCTTACTGAGAAGGTCGCTGAACTAAAGACTCACTTCCCTAAGCGATCCATCAAACGGGACACTCTGCTCGGTGGATGGACTGAGGGACTCTCCTGAGCCAATTCCCTCTTTGCGGCTGCCGCCATCAACATGGCATCTACGGGGGGGCCCCTTACTCCAATGTGATCGGTCTGAGGGGGGGGCTAAGAATCCTATCCGGTCGCTTCGGTATTGGCTCCACGGTGTCCGGATCCTTCCACGCCCTGGTGGTAATGAGGTCCACCAGGGAGTCGGCTGGAGGGGAAACCCAAGAGGTAGACGGGCCTGCCTCGAATGACTCCAGAAACACGGACTCGTCAGAGGAAGACTTGGGGGCAGACCACCCACCTCTGATTCTCAGCATCTCCATGATGTCTCCAAAGAAGACATCCTCAGGGGGCGATCTTGGGGAGCCTTCCCCATCCTCCAAGTCCGTGTCCTCGGTTAAGGACTCAGGGGGAGTCCACGTGCCTCCTTTTGCACTTATGCTTGCGGGGAGCTTCCTCGGGGGACTGTCCGAGGAGGCCTCGCCAGTAACATCTTGTTCCAATGGAACTATCTGTGACATCGAAGCAGGCTGTCACTTCGGCCGGGTGATGGAAGCTTGGCCCAGCAGAGAGGGAGTGCAGGGAGGAGTCGATGCAAGGACTGGGGTTCCGGATGCTCTCAACAGAGCCCTCTCCACAACATCGAAGGCCGAGGGAGAGCCACTCTCCAATGGATCCGAACGTCGGCTCCCACTCGGATCCGATGAAGGGATCGGAGCCGGTGCCGAGACCGCCGGATCCGAGGGACCAGTGTGCTCCGACCTGGACGGAGCCAAAGGCACACTGAATCCCCTGGATCCGAAGCTCAGACCACGGCTCCGAGAGGTCGGATCCGAAGTACCAAGTACTGTCGGCGCCGACCCACCCCCGGCTCCAAGGCTGCTCGGCTCCGAGCGCTCCGAACCTGGGTAGCGGGTCGGAGAAGGAGCAATTGGGTGGAAAAAAGGTGTCGAGCTCCCCCCTTGAGGGGGGGGGTGGGGGAGGCAAGTGCACTCCCATCTGCAGCTGGGCCTGGATGAATCTTCCCATCATCCGGTCCAAGTCTGCATCGGATAAACTGAAGGTAGATCTCGAGGAGGCCACTGAGGCAGGCCTGGAATGCCGCCTCGATGACCTCGACTGAGATCGGGTCTCCTCCTCCTCGGGCCCCGGGGAGAAACAAGGGGATCGGAGCAGAGGAGGAGGAGACCTAGAAGCAGTGGAGGAAGAAGCCCGCTTAGCTGGCAGGGCCGAAACGGAGGTCTCGGCCCGCCGCTTGTGGTGCTTCTCCCTCCGTTTCTCCCTCCTGGCCTCCCTGTCCTCCGACACTTTAGCGGGAGTTTGAGTCCCGGACGGAGGCAGGGGGGCCGGAGTGGCAGCGACCACAGGCTGTGGTGGAGCCACGGGAGCAGCAGAGGTAGCGGTGGCCGAAGCCGAATCCGGGGGTAAAAGTCCTGCCAGGACCAGCTTCGACCTCCGCTCTTTCAGTGCCCTGGGGTTGAACGCTGCACAGATTGTACAGCCCAAAGTGAGGTGTTCAACCCCAAGGCACCGAATGTGGCCATCAGCCGGGGAGAGCTTATGGCCACACTCGGTACATTTAGAAAATATGGCTTTTGGGGCCTCAGCCATTCTTTTTTTTTTTTTTTTTAAAGAAAAAGAAAAACTACACACACACAGGCCCCAAAAGAAACGCAACACACACTCGCACACTAGCGACCAGCGAAGGGAAGGTAACTAATTAAAAAATAAGGAACCTAACACTGACACACTTTAAAAGGATTAATTTTAACTAAAAAAGAAATTCCTGACAAGAAGTACTAAGAAAAAGTAACTTTTCTTCACTTATCTGACGAGCTCAACAAGGATCCAGCCATCAACAAGCGCGGCAAACTAGATCTGAGGTTATGGAGGGTTAGCAGGGGATTATGGGTGAAGGGAGGAGCTAGGAGCTCGGATCCATTAGCTTGAAACAAGTTGCCGGCTCGGATCCGATATCGGATCCGTAACCCACAGGTTGCTGACAAATGAACATCCTACTTCAGATTGTCCATTATGTACTTCGCAGATGATAAAGATACCAGTTGTCTACTGATGTATTATGTTCTTCATCTGTAACTATGTTTGCAATTTTAATTGCTATGTTGATCAAATTAATTGCTATGCAAATCCAATGCAACTACTATCTGTCTATTTTAACTGTGGAGCTTTTCAGCCCGGGCCTCCGCTGAAAATGGACCTATGTCCAGTTAGACACTCCCGGTCAACAAATGTAAACAAACAGTTTTAGGAGATACTTTGTTTTATTATTCACTAGCCAGTCAAACTATATGGTGAAACGGCAATCACAAAAAGTATGCCTTCTGAGTCTGACTACAATACAGCGAAGAATTGGCCATATCTAGAAACTGTTATTCTTAGTAAAATATATAAAAGGATTATTACTCCAGCACTGTTTTTATGACTTCTTGAACTGCATCTGAAGGCAGCACAAAAAAAGAAGTTATGTACTCATCATAACGTTCCAGCTGAGTAGATGTACTGCATTTGTCTTCAACCTATGGGTATCGGATCCACATCGGATCAGACACTGCCACATTTTTCTAGCTATGGACCTGAGCTCTAGACTCTTCCCCTTACCCATAATGCCCCCGTCTCCCTTCAGATCGAGCTTGCTGCCTAAAAGGTATCATCTACCCGACCCAACATCACCTTATCATAACAAGGATCTCCATTACACTCCTTGACCTGGACAGAGTCAAGGGCCAAACACTTTACATAAGGTCGAGAAAACAGCCTGCATACATAAGGTCGGGGGGGGGGGGGGGTTTGAAGACAAATGAAGTACAACTACTCAGATGGAACGTTATGGTGAGTACATAACTTCTTTATCTGAAGTAATTTACTTCATTTGATCTTCAATCGGTGGGACACAGTCCCCAGCTACCATAAGCTCATGGGTGGCCCTCATGGAAGGATATTCCGGAGCACCGCAGAACCAAGGGATGCTCTATTCAGAAACACAATATCCAACTTGTAGTGAGACATGAAGGCATGAGACTAGGAACAAGTAGCTGCCGAGCAGATATCATCCAGAGACACCCTAGACCAGAAGGCAGCTGACGTAGCCATAGATCTGGTGGAGTGTGCCTTCACATGTCCTGGCAAGGATCTACCCTTCACCTCACAGACTCTAGCAATGCACAAGGAAATCCATTGTGCAATTACCTTGGAAATTGGCTTGCCTAAAAAGGGTTTACCATAAAATACGAATAACTGATTAGATTTGCGGAAGGACTTCGTCCTATGAAAGTAAAATCTCAGTTGCGTATGGACATCAAGCATATGCAACTTGTACTCCCCTTTGCTTTTGGAAGTTGGGGAAGAAAACTGGTAAATTTATTGCTTGGTTAATATTGGCTTCAGAGTCCACCTTACGAAGAAAGGATGGGTTAGTACGTAACGACACTATCCTTGTGAAAGATCATATAGGGCACCTTAACAAAAAGAGCTTGAAGCTCCGACACTCTTCTGGCCGAGTAATGGCCACCAAGAAAGAACAGTTGTGTACATTTACCATAAATGTAGATGTTCAAGTGTATTCACAGTTGCAGTCATTACATTTGGGTTATCTGCCTGCAGGTAGCCCTCAGCTGGCCTGAATATCAGTGTCTTGGATTCCTGCGTCAGATGCTGTCTCTTCTTCCATAACATCAGGTCGTCAGGGATATAAAACATCCAGCTGATGCCATTACATCAATTTTCTTGCCCCAGATGTCAGGTGCCCCCATAATGGGAAGCAATTATATGTTAGGTTACACCTCCAACAAAAAGCAAATACACCAGAAAGCTTAAATATACCAAACAGGAAGGAAGGTAGAGCCAAGAGAAGTCAGGGGGGCTGGAGGGAGGGTAAACAGGACTGCAGCAGTGAAAACACTCAAACATCTACATTTATGGTAAGTGTACACAACTATACTATATTCTTCATGTTTCACTGTTGCAGTCATTACATTTGGGTTGATTCCCAAAGCTAAAGGAAGAGAGGAGGAACTTAGAGAGCATTAGGGCCAACTATTAAGCCCTGCAAGACTGCAGTGGCAAAACCAGCTCTGGATTTAGAAAAAAAAAAAGGCATGTGGTAATGCTTGGTGAAGGTATGTACAGAGCTCCAGGTAGCAGCTTCTAGGATGCCCCTGGTAGGGACTCCTCTGAGGAAGGCTATAGAGGTAGATGCAGACCTGGTGGAATGTGATCTTATCCCCTGTGGGGTAGTTTTTCCATGGTGCTTATAGCAGAAATTAATGCAGTAGGCTATCCATTTAGAAATGGTTTGCTTTGAAATGGCCATCCCCTCTGACCCTGCAGCAAAGCCAACTAGCAGCTGCTCAGATTTTCTGAGAGGCTTGGTCCTGTCCAAATAAAATGTAAGTTGTCTGTGCACATCCAGAGAGTGCAATATTAGTTCACCTTTTTGTGGGTTCGGGAAAAAAGTAGGCAAATGAATGGACTGATTTAGGGCCACACTAGACACCACCTTGGGCATAAAAAAAGGATTGTTCCTGAGGGAAACCCTGTCTGCATGGAAAATAATGAAGGGCTCCACTGCCATGAGGGCATGTAATTCAGACACTCTTCTCGCTGAAGTGATGGCTAGAAGGAAGGCTGTTTTCCAAGAAAGGAATTTCAACTCTGCAGTTGCAGCTGGTTCAAACAGAGGGAGAGTGAGCTTTTCCAATACAAAGTTAAGGTCCCAGGCTGGAGTAGGGGCTTGCCTGGGGGGGGACTTAAATTTTTGGCCTCTCTGAAGAACTGCTTTAGCAGGGGGTGACAAAAGAGGGGTGGTTCAGTATTATAATGTGCTGAAATGGCAAAGGCATGAATTTCAATTGACGAGAAGGACAGGCTCTTGTGGAACATTTCTGTTAAGTACTGAAGAATATGAGGGTAAGCTGGGCACTGCTGTGTCCATCCCCCCTGAGTATGGCTCCAGGAACAGTATCTTTTCCACTTTTCAGCATAAGATTTTCTAGTGCTAGGCCTCCTTGCTTCCAGAATAACATCTAACACCTGCTTACTGAGGGGATGCTATTGGAGAGCTCAAGGGATTAGCCAAGCTGCAAGGTTCAGGGTTTGAAGCTGAGGGTGCAGAATCTGACCCACCTGTTGGGACAGCAGGAAAGGTGTCTGTAGGTGCCATGGCTCCAGCAGTATCATACTGCGCAAGAGGGGGTACCAATGCTAGGGTGGCCAGTCTGGTGCAATCAGTATTGCCCTTGGTTTGCCCTGTTTGATCTTTAGCAGAACCTTTGAGAGGAGAGGCAGAGGGGGAAAGGCAAAAACTGAGGCGCTTTCCCAGGTAAAGGACAGGGCCATCCACTTTCCAAGCTTGACTGTGGGAAAACCTTGTGCAGAATTTGTCCAATTAGTTGTTCTAGGGGGAGACAAACTGGTCTGATTCTGGAGACCCCATTTGTTCAAGAGGTTGAATATTTTTGGTCCTAGTTTCCATTCTTGTGGGTCCATGAGATTTCTGCTTAGGTCGCCTGTCAGTGAATTTAGCTTGCCTGACAGGAATTGAGCTTGTAGGTTCACTTGGTAGCTAAAGGCTGTGTTCCACAGAGCCATGGCTAGTCTGCAGAGAGGGTACGAGTGGGTTGCCCCCTGTTTGTTTATGTACCATATAACTGTGGTTTTGTCTGTCTTTTACCAATAACTGTCCTGGAAGGCTGTGGTCCTTGAAGGCTGTCATGGAATTCTGTACAGCTAACATTTCTTTTTGGTTGTTATGCAGGTGCATCTGACTCAGGTGCCATTTGCTCTGAATGCACTGCCCTGTCAAGTGAGCCCCCCATGCATAGTCTCAGGAGTCTGTTACGGTTTGGGCTGCAGGGGGTAGATTGAAAGGGAGGCCCTTGCTGAGGTGGCAAGCTTCGCCCACCAAAGGAACTCTGTCTTTACACAAGGAATGACAGGAATCATTGTTTCCAGGTGCTGAGAATATTGGCACCATAGGCTTTTTAGATACCATTGTAGCTTCCTCATATGCAGTCTTGCATATGGAATTAGTAGAATGCAAGAAGCCATGAACCCCAGGGCTTGCAGAATTTTCCTTGCATTTAGCTGGGTCTTTGTGGCCAGTAGTTTGAAGTAGGCTGTCAAATAAACTTGTTTCTCTGGAGTGAGGAAAGCCATCTGGGAAGTTGTGCTCAAGCTTGCTCCCAGGAATACAGTCTGTTGGCAGGGTACTGGGTGAGATTTCTCTGTTTATGGTGTACCCCAGCGAGGTTAGAAGTTTCTTGACAAATGCCAGATGTTTTAACAGCAAGTCCTGGCTTTCTGCCTGAATCAGACAACCGTCCAGGTATGGGTATATTTGAATATTTCTCTGCCTGCAACATGCAATGGCTGGAGCTAGACACTTTGTGAATACCCTGGGTGCAGTAGAGAAGCCAAAGGGAAGTACAGAGAACTGATGGTGCATGGAGCCTGCTCTGAAGCATAGGTATTACCTGCAAGATTCCCTTATTGGAATATGCAGGTAAGCTTCCTTTAAGTCTAAGGTTGCCAACCAGGCATCTTTAGCCAGCACAGAGAGCAGCTGTTGAAGTGTTGGCATTTTGAATTTTGGAATTACCAAAAAGGTGTTTAGAATAGAGAGGTCCAGGATAGGACGCCAAGAGCAGTCTTTTCTGGGTACCAGGAAATGTCTTGAGTAAATACATTGTCCCCTTTCTTCTTCTGGGACAAGTTGAATAGCCCTGATACTTAGGAGAGAAAGAACCTGCTGTTGAGCCTCTGCCAACTGATTTGGGGGTAGGTCTGGCCAAGCGTTTGGGGTTGGTAAGGTGTGGAAGTGAATCTGTATCCTTGGAAAACAGTTAAAACCCATTTGTCCTGGGTAATGAGTTCAGTTTTTTGCATGCAGGGCGAGCTTTCCTCCTAAGGGAGCAGGCAGTTGAGCAAGGCTTGGAAGGGTTAAGGTTAAGTCATTGTGACATTTTTCCATAGGGGGTGTCTAACTACTTCCAGCTTTGGAAGTGGGAGCCCCCCACTGCTTAGGCCTGTGTGTAGCCTGAGACTGTAACCTAGGTGGTCTGCTGTTCCTGGGTTTGGACTGAGAAGGCCTGGAAGAGACTGGAAAGGACCAATTCTTAAAAGGCCAATGCCTTCTAAATCTGGGAGGCTGTACTTGCAGGAAATCTTTAACAGTTTGCATAGATTTAGCTTTTTCCTCCATCTTTTTAAGGACGACTTCTGCTTTGTTGCCAAACAGACTGTCTTGGTTTAAGGGAGCATCCAGTAATTTAGCTTTAACATTACCTGGCAAGTTTTGCTCCTTAAGCCAAGCATGCCTTTTAAGTACAGACCCAGTGACAGCAGCCCTGCAAGATGCTTCTAAAGAGTCAAAACCACATTGCAAAGTAGGTTTACCAACTTGTTCAGCAGAATGCATTAAATCCTGTAAATCTTTACTTTCAGCACAGTCAGGAATCATCATTTTCTGTTTAAGTAGTCACAAAATATGATGCTGATACTTTAACATATGAAACTGGCAATTTAAGGCCCTAATGGCCAAAGTAGCATAAGTGTTTACCTTCTAACCCCATCTGTCCAAGGTCCTGGAATCTCTATCAGAGGGGGTAGGGTTTTTGGCAACAGTAGCCTTAATGCCCTTTGGTCCTTGGGAAATGGTCTCTGGATCCGCAGTACGATTCTTGAAGAGGAACTTGTGAGAGTCAGGTACTCGAATACCTGTTAGTTTTTCTGGGAGCTGGAGGTAAAGTGCCAGGGGCCAGGTTAGATTCCAAGAAGGCATCATCTACAATGTCCAGAACAGGAGGGACAGCTAAAGGCCTGTGTTGAGGGAGGAGTAAGAATTCCTTAAGCCTCTTTTTGGGGTCAGAGTAATCCTGGCTTTCCCAGAGGAAATGCTCCCTTAGAGTGTGCAAGGTTTCACCAAAAGAAAACTCTTCTAGAGGGGAAGCAGAGGTAATAGAATCATCTGCATCAGAATCATCATAGGTAGATAAAGGACAAATCCTGGTAATCAGAAGAAACAGAAATTTCAGAATCATGATCAGAAGAATCGCAAGGAAAATCAGTTCTAGGTCTGAAGAGGGGGAAGGCTGGCTTCCCCTAATTAAAGTAATAAGGTCTTCAGCCATTCTAAGCATTTGTTTTTTTTTAGGCATATGGGCCTGACCATGCTGTTTGGACATCGGTTTTCTAAGCGTGGGTCAAGTTTTAAGCCTTGATGAAGAAGATGGCATTGGTTTAAAATGCAAATCTGTAGGCCTGATTACACCCTCAGAAGCCAGTGCCTGCACAGCGGGCTCCGGACCCATCCAAGGTAGAGACATCCACAGGTTCCATAGTCGAAGCATCCCGTGGCATACCAGACTCCCGAACGGGTCTCAGCAGAGGCCTGTGAATCTGAAGTAGCCGGTATCAGGGACTGCGAAAGCACCTCCCTGAGTACCGGCGAACTGGCAACTAGCGTCATCGGCAGTTTTGGACCTATGCCCTCTGTCTTTATCCTTATGTTTTTTCGAATATCAGTAGTCAGATGGCCTCCCGAAGCCATTTCTGGATAGTTAAACAGAGTACCAAAATAATTTTCTGGGAAAATAGACGACGAATAGTTCGGGGGTTGATTAAGGCACAAAACCAACAGTGAGGGACGTCGTGGTCTGGGCCTAAGCAAGGAATGCAATACGAATTAAAATCTTTATGAGGTATTTGCTTTCCACAGGTAAGACAATTGTTAACTTTTACTGACATCGGTTAAGAGCAAGAAAAACGATCCCTAATGGGGTACTTAGCTTTTTTCGAAGACTTCGATTCTGAAACTTGAAAACGAAAATTTCAAGAGTCGGCTGACCGGCAGTTGCGAACTGCTTCTGCTTCGGGCACCGCATGGCAAGAAAGACTGATGTAATGGTGTCGGCTACATGTTTTATATCCCTGACGACCTGATGTCATGGAAGAAGAGACAGCATACGACGCAGGAATCCAAGACTTTGACATTCAGGCTGGCTGAGGGCTACCTGCAGGCAGATAACCCAAATGTAATGACTGCAACAGTGAAACAGGAAGAACATCACAGTTTTCCATTTCAAAAACTGAGGATCCAGTCGATGCTGCTGGTTCGAAGGGTGCAGAAACCAATGCCTGGAACACTAAAGGTAAGATCCCACAGAGGCATAGGGTCCTTTAACTGGAGGTCTAAGTAGAAAGGACCCTTTAAGGAATGTTTTACACAGTTTGGAAGAAGCCAGGAAAGACATTCACCCCCACATGAAAATTAAAGTTAGCTGCCAGCTGTACCTAAACTGTGGAAGAACTAGCACCCTGATGGAAGATGCTAGCCAAAAACTCTAAAACCGCTGAAAGAGGAGCCGTGAAAGGGTCCAAACCTGCTGAATAGCCCACATGGAAAAGCGTCTCCATTTGCTTTGATACACCTTTCTGGTGGAGGATTAGTGAGCCGCCACCAAGATGGACTTTATGGGGGATGACAATCCGGGAGTACTGACAACCATGGAAACCAAAGCACCAAAGCAGTGAGCTTCAGACTGCCCAGATCTGAGTGAGGGATCCCTGAGGGATGAGAAAGAAGATCCGGGATTGGATCCAATGTCCATGAAGGAACAACTAGGTGAGACCACAGTGAGGGGGACCCAAACCTGGTGAGGCCAGAATGGGGCTATGAGGATAACGTGCTCCCCAGCCTTTGAGTTTTCTGCAGAAACTTGGACATAAGCGGGAGCGGGGGATACGCATAGAGGAAACTGGGAGGCCAAGCATGAACCATTGTGTATCTGGGGGCTTCCCCCACCAGGGGGTTCAGAGCGAAAAACTCACAGCATTTCGCATTGATAGGAGATGCGAAGAGATCACAGCAAAGCTGACCCCACTTTTGAAAGATCTGTTCTGCTACTGAAGGATTCAGAGACCACTGGTAAGGCATCAGAATCGATCTACTGACCCTGTCCGCTAGAATGTTGGACCGCCCCAGAATGTGCTTTGCTACTAGAAAGTGGCTGGTGGAGATCACCCATTCCCACACTCTCAAGGCTTGTTGACAGAGGGAATAAGATCTGGTTCCCCCTTATTTGCTGATGTACCAGACTACCGACATGCCTGTCTGAATGGCAATCATCCCTAGAGGAAGACAGGCATGAAGTGCCTGCAACTTCAAAAGAACTGCCCTCATCTCTCGAACGTTGATACTCAACTCTGTCTTGGAGGGGGACCACGTGTCTAACTGCCCCCCCCCCCTAGCTGGGAGGCATCTGTGGTCACTGTGGTGTTGGGGAAAACAGGGCGAAAGGAATGTCCTTTGAGTATATCAGAAGACTGAATCTACCACTGAAGGGAGTCCCTGCATGCCCACGAGATTCTCACTGGAAAGCTGAGAGGAAGGTCCAACAGGGACCACTGGGCCGCACGCATCCATTGAAGAACTCTTATATGCAGGCAACCCAACGGCAGGAGATTGAGTGTGGCTGCCTTGGAACCTAACGCCCAGAGCAGTGCTGCGGCTGTGGGGACTTGGGCGTGATGAATTTGTAAGACATGCGTTCTTAAACTGCGTATCCTGTCCGGTGTGAGAAAAACTTTCATTTGAAGCGTCTCCAAACGTTCCCCAATAAAGTCCAGAATCTGAACCGGCTCTAGAGAAGATTTGTTCAGGTTGATGGTAATCACCAGATTTGTTTGCTAACTGGATGAAGTAATCCCTGGCCTGACATAGTAGATGCTCTGAGGGGGCAGCAGAGAGCAAATCATCCAGGTATGGGAAGACCTGAATACCCTGAAGCCTTAGGTGAGCCGCTACAACAGCCATCGCTTTGGTAAACACCCTGGGGGCTGTGGTGAGACCAAAAGGAAGGGCTCTGAACTGGTAATGATAGACTCCCAGCCGGAAGCAAAGAAACCTCTGGGAGAGTCTGCCCATTTTTATGTGGTAGTACACATCCTGGAAATCAATCGAGCACATCCAGTTTGTGTCCTGCAGAAAAGGAAGGATCAAATGAGCGTGACCATCTGGTATTTTGTCTTGGTTTCTGACAGGTTCAATGTGTACAGATCCAACATGGGTCTGAGGTCCCCCGTTTTCTTTGGCACTAAAGAACCTGGAGTATACACTGGATCCATACCGACCTAGGGGGGACCGGTTGGATGAATCGTTTGTTCAGCAGCTTTCCTACTTCTAGTGCTGCCTCCTCCCATTGCGAGGGTGTAACGTCTGGGAGGAATTTGTTCGGGCGTGGATGTTCCATGAATGGAACAAAATAATATCTGGATATGATTTTCAACACCCAGCGATCTTTCGTAATGGACTTCCATGCCTTTGGGTGTAGCAACAGGTGACCCTCGACTGCCTCCAGAGATGAGTACTTGGGCAAACCCTCAGGGCTGCTGCCTTGCTCCCTCTGAAAAGGGTTCTCGGCACCCAAAATTCCTAGGATCCCCTCTGTCTCACAGGCGGCGTCTGTTCTGACCCCCTCTGCCTCTGGGGAACAAGAGTCCACAGCGTCCCAAGAAAATGCCTGAGACTTCTAGAACCACATCTTCATTCCTCGTTGATTCTTGGAAAAGGATCTTTGAGGAGAGAAGCGGATCCCAACGGCAGACAGAGTCTTCTCTTCTTTCTCGTTCTGGACCAAAGCCTCTTTCACAGGACTTCCCAAAGAGGGAAGAACAATCATAAGGGGCTTTGGTGAAAGACGCCTTGAAGGACTCCGAAAAGCAACACAACCGGAGCCAGGTGTGACGCCCGATAGCAAAACCTGTCCCAGCCGCCCTCACGGCTCCCTCCGTAGAATGAGACATACTCCAGAGAGACCTTTTAGAGTGGCCATTCGAGCAGAGGTGGTCTTCTTGTCTTCCACAGACATGGACTCTGGGGCAGACTGCGTGATCTCCTTCACTAGGTCTCTCTGGAGTCTAATGACATGCTATACAGTTCAGCACCCTCACCGAGAAGGTTGGTGAAGCATATACTCTCACTTCCCAAACCGGTCCATCGCTCTTGATTCTCGATCAGGGGGTAGACCGTGGAAGTCTCTTGAGCGAGCTCCTTCTTGATGGCAGCTGCCACCATCATCGCATCTACCGGGGATCCCTCATTCCAATGCATCCTGTCTGACGGGGGACCCAGCACTTTGTCAGGATACTTGGGGATGGGCTCTATAGTGTCCAACTCTGTCCATGCCCCTAGATGTTAAATCCATGAGTGGATCAGCAAGAGGGGACACCCAAGAGGTAGGTGGGCCTGAGCTGAATGCCTCCAGGAACACTGACTCATCAGAGGTTGGTTAGGGGGATGACCCCCCCCCTAAGCGAAGGAGCTCCATGATGTCACCAAAGGAGGCATCCTTGGAGGGTGACCTTGGGGAACCTTCCCATTCATCCAAGTCAGTGTCTTCTGTGTGGGAATCCGGTGGAGAGTCCAAGTGCCTACTCTTACACTTAGGTTTCCAGGGTACCTCCTTGGGTGGACTGAGGAGGACTCACAAACCTCTTGATGCCCCACCGGAACTTCCTGGGGCATCGTGGCCACAGGGTGTCCCCTGAGACAGCAAGACTGTAGGAACCACACTCAGGACCAGCTGGGAGTCTGGGCAGAGTCAGAGGACGAAATGGTCAGAGGTCTCAACACAGAAAGAACCCTTTTCACCACATCAAATGCAGAGGGGGAGCGAACCTCTTGAGATGTACTGGCAGAGCCTGTCCCCCCTCTGACCTGATAGGGGGTCAGAGCCGAACCTCGAGGAGCAGAGATGCAGAGAGGGCTGCTCCGCTCCGAAGTGGTCAGAGCAGACAGCACCCCATCGGATCTGACCCAGAGGCTACAGCTCAGAGAGCCCGGATCAGATTCTGTCAGATCTGACAAGCTCAAGGCAATGGCCGGCATCGAAATACATGGTACCACCTGACAGACTCCTCAACCCAGACAGTCCTGAAATTCAAGAACTCAAACCACCGGTCAGATCGGAGGAGTTACTGGTTGGAACAGCTGCAAGGGAGCCAGCAAGACCCCCATCTGGATCCAAGTGCGGATGAATCTCTGCATCATCTTGTCCATCTCCGCTTAAACTTCAGGTGGAGTGGGAGGACGCCACCGAAACTGGACAGCCGGTGGGGAGAAGTCCTTACTGAGGACTGGCTATGAATCTCCTCGGGCTTGTGGGAGAAGCTGGGGGAGCGAAGACAGAGACACAGCCCTAGTTGCTGGCCTGATTTTCGGTGGCGGAGCTGCCTCCAACAAGCGGTCAGGGACCACTTGCAGGAACAGCCCTTCTTGGCAGGAGTTTCAGTCCCAAAGGTGGAGGAAGAGGAAAGTTGGAGGAGCAGCCGCTGCTATCCCTGCTGGGGAGGAAGGGACGGTAGTCCCTGAAGAGGAGAGCAATCCCTTCAAAATCAGTTTGTCCTGCCTGTCCTTAAGTGCTCTAAGGTTGAGCCCAGTGCACAAATAGGACAGGGGATTTGAGGTGCTCTGCACCAAGGCAAACCATGCACAGTGTGTGGCCATCCGCCGGGGACAGCTTATGGCTAACACTGTGCATTTTCTAAATCCTGCCTTAGGGGCTTCAGCTATACCCACACAGGCTTTAAAGGCAAACACACGCATGCTCGCTGATAGAAAAAGGAGGAGGAGAGAAAAGTTTTTTTTTTCTTTTTGATATCCGATGCAGGTGCGAATGGGAAAAAGATGTCAGAAAGAAAATAGACACAGTCAGAGAGAAAGAACCCAGAGAAAAGTTCACTTATGTGACCCATTAACGGGAGCTCAGAAACCATGCTTGTAACCTCTAAGGTGGCAAACGAGATCTGAAGGGAGAAGGGTGACAGGGGGCATTATGGGTAAAGGGTGAATTCTGCAGCTCGGATCCATAGCTAGAAAATGCAGCCGTGTCGGGTACCATGTGGATCTAAAACCCACAGGTTGAAGATCAAATTAAGTAAACTACTTTATATCAAAGTGTAAAGACTGACTTCCCACACAAAGATGCCCAGTTTGTATAGGTTTATCAGTGATGCCAATTAACCAAATGACAGCACTATACTTCAGTCTAAACACAACAGTAATACATAAGCAAAGACTTGCTTAAGCATGTTAGTAAAGTAACTATTTCATGATTGAGTTTTGTCATGTTAACTATAACTAATGAATTTCATGTTTTAATTCTAACAGCTTAAATAGGCACTCTATTTTAACTGCTCCTAACAAATGTTGGTTGATGAAACCTCTACATATAGTAATACTATATTTCTATAACTCACACAGCTAAAAAAAAAAAAAAAAAAAAAAAAAAAAAAAAAAAAAAAACACCATCTCCTGTAGGACTACCCAAATGCATGCCATGGCAGAGAGATGAGAAAAAAATGGTCCAGTGGAGAAGGTAATGGCAAGTCACATCAGTACTTTTGCCAAGAAAGCTCTATGGACAAAAGCAATCAGAGACAGCCTTCCTAAGATGGCTGTACACTGATAACAGCTTACTTTTAGATCTCTGTGTGAAGAGAGGGGGAAATAAGACCCAGTGATATTGTCGGCTTGAGTTAAATTCAGTTACTGGCTAGTAAAGTACACTGCCTGGATGCTAGCAAAGAAATTTTGAGAACAGGAAAGAAAATTAACAAGAAAACAAGAAAAAAACTGGCTGGGATGAATCCTGAAGCAGTTCAGCAAAAAGCAGTTCAAACTTCAGTTCTGGTACAAGAGATGGTTTCTAATAACCTAGGGGGAAAAAAACTCAAACATCCTCGGAGGTAATTAAAATAAACAAAGCATTCAAAGGAGTAAATCAAGTAAAAAAATGCTGGAAAAATACAATAAGATTTAACACGCTATCCAGATGAAGTGATAAAACTGCAAAAATCAAAGGCTGAAATAAAGAAAAGGCTGGCCAAGTATGAGACTTTTCAAGAACAGTTTCAAAAACTGGCAGAGTTAGAGTGCACATTGAAAACTTGAGATGTCCTGCTGCACCGTAGAAACTGGAAGGAACAGACTGCATGAAGTTTATGGAAGAACAAATAAGCAACTGGACTGGTAACTCCACAGCAGGATTTGTTAAATGGCACTTCACATTAGTGTGCATGCTCTAAACCTAGCCATGAGAAAGCAGTCATGACCTGTACTAGTAAAGCAATCGTACAAGCACACAGACTTGATCTTGACAAAACTGCGGTAGAAGGAAAAAGCATTAAAAAAGTACAGTTTTGTACCTACCATAAATGTAGATGTTTGAAGATCCACATTGCTGCAGTCCTTACACTTGGGTAGTCCGCTGTCCTCGGTCGGCCCGAATATCAAAGTATAAGGCTGATGTCGGTCAAGGCGCATTAGACTGACATCAGGACGTCAGGGTACAAATGCGCATGACCGACGTCATATCCTCAGTCTTTTCTTGCCCCAGATGTCAGAAGACCCTAACAAGAAAGGTCAAAACCCAAAGACAACAAAACCAACCACCCTAGCACTAATAATATGTACAATATATACAATATACACAATATTTACAATCCAACCCACACAACCGCCTCTAACTACAGAGGGAAAGGAGGGAGGTAAATTGGACTGCAGCAATGTGGATCTTCGAACATCTACATTTATGGTAGGTACAAAACTGTACTATGTTCTTCATCTCACATTGCTGCAGTCCTTACACTTGGGTAGAATCCCAAAGCAGAGGTAAGGGAGGCTGGCACAACTATAAAGAAGCAGGAGCTGCCAAAATGCCCTGTAAAATAGCAGTGGCAAAACCAGCCCTAGATTTAGAGTAAAGTGGAAGGTGATAATGCTTAGAGAAAGTATGCACAGAACTCCAAGTAGCTGCCTCCAAGATATCTTTAGTTGCCACCCCCCGTAAAAAAGCTGTTGAAGTGGCAGTAGCCCTAGTGGAATGAGGCCTAATCCCAGCCGGAACCTCCTTGCCATGATGGGAATAACAGAAAGCAATGCAAAACCCAATCCACTTAGAAATAGTTTGTTTTGACACAGGCTTGCCCTGAGAACTCAAAGCAAAAGAAACAAATAACTGCTGAGACTGCCTGAACCCTTTAGTTCTGCTCAAATAATATCGCAACTGCCTGTGTATATCCAAAGTGTGCAAAATCTTTTCCCCTTTATTTTGGGGGTTTGCATAAAAGGTAGGCAAATGAATAGTTTGGTTTAAAGACACACTAGAAACCACTTTAGGCATAAAGGAAGGATTAGTACGTAAAGATACCCTATCCTTATGGAAAATTAAGAAAGGCTCAACTGCCATAAGGGCCTGCAATTCAGAAACCCTTCTACAGAGGTAATGGCTAACAAAAAGCAGTCTTCCATGATAAATATTTCAACTCAGCAGTAGCTGCAGGCTCAAAAGGTTGTAGAGTGAGTTTCTCCAACACAAAATTGAGATCCCAAGCAGGAGTAGGAGCTCTCCGTGGGGGTCTTATATTCTTTGCCCCTCTAAGGAATTGCTTAAACAAAGGATGAGAAAACAATGGTGGGTCACAATCATAGTGAGCAGAAATTGCTGCAGCATGAATCTTAATAGAAGAGAAGGACAAACCTTTGTCCAGTAACTCAGTAAGATATTGAAGAGCCACACTTAAATTAGGCTTAGAAACATCAAATGCTTTTGCTGCACTCCAAAATAAAAATCTCTTCCATTTATCTGCGTACACTTTCCTTGTACTAGGCCTTGGCTTCCAAAATAACATTCAAAACTTGCTGTGGAAGCTGAAACCCTCCAGGGTTTAAAACAGAATATGCCAGGCTGTCAGGTGAAGAGAGTGAAGTTTGACATTGAGTAAATGACTGTTCTCCTGAGTCAGCAGGTGTGGAATCGAAGGTAAAGGCCATGGAGGCTCCCGTACCAGACTTCTCAGTAGTGGGTACCAATGCTGTCGAGGCCAATCTGGAGCTATTAAAATCATCTTTGGCTTGTCCTGTCTGACCTTCAGAAGTACCTTTAGGAGGAGAGGCAGAGGTGGAAAGGTATACACATGAAGATTGCTCCAATTGAATGAAAGAGCATCCACTTTCCAAGCTGTGGGATGAAAACTTTTTGTGCAAAACTTTGGCAGCTGGTAGTTTAGTGGAGAAGCGAACAGATCTATGTCTGGAGTTCCCCATGACACTGTCAATTTCTGAAATACATGAGGATCCAATTTCCACTCGTGGGGATCCATAATTTGTCTGCTCAACACATCTGCTAAGGAGTTCTGTGCTCCCAGCAGAAACCTTGCCTGAAGATTTAGCTGTAAACTGAGAGCAGTCTCCCACAAAATCATTGCTTGTCTGCACAGAGGATAAGAATGTGTTCCCCTTGCTTGTTGATGTACCACATGACAGTTGTGTTGTCTGTTAGAATCAACACCTGTCCTGGAAGAAGTAAATCCTTGAAAGCTATTAATGCAAATTGGACTGCTAACATCTCCTTCAGGTTGATATGTAGATGTAGAAGTCTGGCAGGCCACGTGTCTTGTATCCACTTTCCATTTAGATGAGCTCCCCAAGCTTTGTCTGAGGCATCTGTCGTTAGAATCTGACTCGCCTCTGGCCGGGTCACAGAGAGTCCCTTGTTTAGGTGACATTCCTGAGCCCACCACAAAAATTCCTTTTGAATGCAAGGTATTATCTGAATGACAGTGTCCAAATCTTGGCAGTGCTGTGTCCATACATTTTGAGATACCATTGTAGCTTCCTCATATGCAGTTTGGCATTGGGAAGCACCAGAATACAAGATGCCATGAACCCCAAGGCTTGAAGGACTGTCCCTGCAGTCAGCCTGGACTGATGAGACAATTGATGGAAGTAAAGAGAAAGATTCTTTTGTTTGTCCGGGGTCAAAAAGGCCATCTGGGATGCTGTATTCAGTCTCACACCCAGAAAGCACATGTCCTGAGAGGGTACTAGACTGGACTTTATTTCGTTCACAGAATACCCTAGGCATCTTAGCACTGCTATCACATAGTGTAGATGATGAAGAAGCTCTTCTTTTCCTTGAGCCAGAATCAGACAATCGTCCAAATAAGGATAGATCTGTATTCCTCTTAGTCTGAAGAAAGCTATCACTGGAGCCAGAACCTTCGTGAATACTCTGGGCGCAGTAGATAAGCCAAAGGGCAATGCAGAGAACTGATAATGAGAAGTCCCAGCCCGGAAACGTAGATATTTCCCTCAACCTAGCCTGATAGGAACATGAAGGTAAGCCTCCTTGACATCCAGAGTCACCATCCAATGATCTTTGCCCAGCAGAGGTAAAAGCTGTTGTAACGTCAACATTTGAACTTGGGAATGTCCAGATAAGTGTTGTGGATAGATAAATCCAAAATTGGTCTCCACGTGTTCCCCTTCTTTGGTACTAGGAACAGGCGAGAATAAAATCCTAGGCCCACTTCTGACAGAGGGACCGGCTGAATGGCTCCTATTTGGAGTAGCAGAGAAATCTGTTTGTGAGCCTCTATTCTTTGCTGAGGAGGAACGTCTGGCATGCCTTTGAAAGGAGGCAAGGTATGGAAATAAAACCTGTAACCTTGGTGTATGATATCCAATACCCATCTGTCTTGGGTAATTAAACTCCAATTTTCTTTGAAAAGTGCCAACCTTCCTCCCAAAGGTGCTGCTAGTCGAGAAGACTCTGGCAGCTGAAAAGGTAGGTCATTGGGTCTGTTTACGAAAGGATTGACCCCTGCCCTCACCCGAAGACTGTGCAGGTGAACTCCCTGTTCTAGGCCTGAAAGAGCCCTGAGCTCTGCCCCTACCCCGTCTAGACCTGCCCCTAGACTGGGAATCATAAGAAGGATACGTCCACCCCTTAGTAGGCCAATTTCTGCTAAACTTCGGCAGCTGAACCTGCAAAAAATCTTTAACAGTCTGCATAGACTTAGCCTTGTCTTCCATTTTCTTTAAGACTGCCTCAACAGGTGAACCAAATAACACATCAGATTGTAAAGGAGCATCCAAAATCCTTGTCTTAACATGGTCAGATAAACTCTGATCCCTCAGCCAGGCGTGCCTGCGAAGAACTGACCCTGTGGCAGCCACCCTAGACGAGGCCTGTACAGCATCAAAACCACATTGCAAAGAATGCTTACCCACTTGTTCAGAGACATGTACCAAATCCTGTAACTCTTTACAGTCAATACCTTCCGCCAGAGCATCTACCTTAGACTTCAATTGAGACAGTAGATAGTTTTGGTATTTCAACATGTGAAACTGGCAATTTAGAGCCCTCATAGCTAGGGTGGAAGACGTATAAACTTTCTTCCCCCATCTATCCAAAGCCCTAGCTTCTTTATCTGGAGGAACCGGATTTTTAACAACAGAAGCCTTAACACCCTTAGGCCCCTGACTAACAGTTTCTGGGTCCGCCCTAGGACTCTTAAAAAGAAACTTATGAGCTTCAGGTACCCTATAATACCTATCCGGCTTAACAGGAGCAGGAGGCAGGGAATCAGGATTAAGAGAAGCCTCTGCAAACACATCCTCCACAACATCCAGAACAGGAGGTATAGCCAAAGGCCTATGCTGGGGTAAAAACAGAAACCCTGGGCTTAGCTGCTTTATCCTTGCGCTTCTTTGAAGAAGCGGACGCCGGAGCATCCGACGGCATAGTGTAATTGCACCGCTTCCCAAAGACTAACCTGGCACAATCCAACCTCCTCTTAATAGTGCGCTTATTGAATCTAGCACAAAAGCGACACCCAACAACGTCGTGCTCAGGCCCTAAACAAGGAATACACAAGGTATGATAATCTCTATGCGGTATCTGTTTCCCACAAGAAATACAGTTATTCACTTTTTCTGACATCCGGTAAACCACTGAGGCAAGAAAAAATCAAAATATTCCCCAACGGGGTACTTAGCCAACTTTGACTCGGTCTGAAACTCCGAACTCGAAAAATTTCAGAACGCCAAAAGGCACTTGCAACGCTGCTTCTGCATCGGACCATGCGGCAAAAAAGACTGAGGATATGACGTTGGTCATGCGCATTTGTACCCTGACGTCCTGATGTCAGTCTAATGCGCCTTGACCGACGTCAGCCTTATACTTTGATATTCGGGCCGACCGAGGACAGCGGACTACCCAAGTGTAAGGACTGCAGCAATGTGAGATGAAGAACATCTAGAGACAGCAAAGGGTTTGTGGAAAATTATTCACTGGACACCAGACAAAAGACAAGCACACTTACCCCAGCAATCAGGGAAATGTCAAGAAGCAGGTGGAGATTAAAGCTGCTGTACTCATCTCTCTTCAGATTTTTTTTTCTTGGAGGATGAAATAAATTTTTGGATGCAGAGCAGGCTAAGGAGGAAGCAAACTTTATGCAACAAAAAATTAGCCAAAGTGGTCTCTGCTACTCATTCTTCTGACAATAAAACTTAGACTCTCCAAAACTTTTCCAATGTTCCAAAGGAAAATGTCTGAAAGATGGAGCAAAGCACAGGAGATGACTAGAAGAATCAGGAGTACCTTGGACTTGAACTAGGGTGTAGTCCAATTTAATTTCACCAAGTCTTTTGGTTTCTAATACCATGACGAGAACAGACCCCATTCCTAAGTGCAACTATGATTAAAGTTTGTGAAATTAGTACTGTTTCAGTCTGATGTTAGCCAAAGTGTTCTTCGCAACACCCACAATGTGCCCAGAAATGAGTCCTTGGATTCATACAGAGTTACATGCATCAGTAGCATTTCTAAATAAGAGTGTAAAATCTTTGAGAGACCCATTGCTCCTACCACTACTGAAACTGTCTGGGCATCCTTCCACATTCCTCGCTTTTCTTCCTGCAAATCCTGCTACTTTATGACTGTCTCTCACTGTACGTAAGCAATTTCAATGATCAATCTTTTGTTGTCTTTTCATGAACTACTATATCTGTTTTCCTTGCATCTATTTTTTGAACTGCTGGTAATGGGTAATCCCATGTAATATAAACTTCTTCACTCTATAATGCTTTGTTGATCACGGTTCATATGCTTCTCAGCTACTTCAATATTGTAATGTTTGCACAATCCCCTCTGCAAATTCATGCCACATTATTATGTCTTTCAGTATATACAGGCACTCTTCCATTAATGTATCACACCCAGCAACAAGATGTGCGACTGCTTGCAGTTGTTTTACAGAACCTGCACTTGTCAGTTTCTCCCACATTTAATGGACTTTGTAAACCAGTGTGTGCAAGTAGTCCACTATCCTGGGCCGCTAATATTAACCTTTTATCTTCTGGTTTAAATTCACCTCTCCAACCATTCCTGCATCAGATCCTGATCAGTATGAGGTTGTTGCAAGAGTTTTCTCTACCTGCAACTATCTGTAATATACCTTTTCCACATATCTTGCCTTCTCAACTGATCCTTCTTATATTCTTTCTTTTGCCTTTTGGCACATTCAGTTTCTGCTTTATTTTTGTATTCTACTGGTCTGGCTTCCATTCCCGCTTGACACTAATATGCTACTGCTAAACTAAGCAGGGAAGTCTTAGATTTGTTCTCTTCAGGTTTCAAAACTGTCACTATGTTTGATCTGGTGAGGTCAGCAGATATGCATGCAGTCATAGGATTGCAGATCTATACACGTAATCAAGTTTGAGGCGGCTCATTTTCCTTCAGAACGAGGAATGCAATATCTTGTATACACTGATTTATATATATTTGATAAGCATGAAGCATTTTTCTTGTTTTTCTATCCAAGTGATCCAATACCTTTTGGGGCTGGTCAATCACCCCAATACAACAGGAAGAGCAAATTGGTTTATAGCCTGGACTTTGTTCCTAGACATCAGAGTTGTTTTCTGTATTAATGTTAGTCTTCTGAAATGTTCCTTACTGTGTTCTGTTCACACTTGTTCATACTTAATTTCTCCCTCATCAAGTGCCAAATATTTATATACTCCATCAATTCCAAAACATTTACATATTCCCTTCCTACTCAACTTCCTTTATATCACATTCCTGTCCCACATTATTTTCTTGGTGCTGCAGCTTTCCTGGTTTAAATGCTTTTGGACATTTATCAAGACCAAATGACTTTCTTACATCTGAGTAAGTTTTGACTACTTCCAGTTGTGCTTTCAGCTCATCTGATTAACTATACAGTTTTAAATTATGCACAAAAAATGGGAAGCCTTTACACTTTGTTGTTGTCTGGGAGCCAAAAGTACAGTTGTGTACCCACCATAAAATGTAGATGTTAGAGTGTATTCACTGTTGCAGTCATTACACTAGGGTTATCCGCCGGCAGGCTACCCGCAGTCGGCCCGAGTTCCAGTCTTGGTCCGGCGTCGGTTGCGGTCACCTCTTCCCTGATGTCAGTGCGCCAGGGGTATAAAAATGCAACAGACGCCATTTTTTTCAGTTTTTCTTGCCCCAGATGTCAGGTGCCCCCAGATAGGAAGGCTGGAAAGATAAAATTATGCCAAAAAGCATGCATGTACCGATATAAACATTTCCTTCATCTACAAGCAAATACACTACATAGGTTGCATAGAGTTGAGAAGTACAGAGAAGTCCCGGCAATGAAAAGGGGGATGGTGGGTAACCTGGACTGCAACAGTGAATACACTCGAACATCTACATTTATGGTAGGTACACAACAGTACTATGTTCACCGTGCTTCACTGTTGTAGTCATTACACTTGGGTAGAATCCCAAAGCTGAGATTGGGTGGCTGGGTCTAAATTGGATTTGGAGAGGCTACCAGGCCCTGCAGGACTGCAGTGGCAAAGCCTGCTCTGGATTTAGAGTAGAGAGGTAAGTGGTAGTGCTTGGTGAAAGTGTGCACTGAGCTCCAGGTTGCAGCTTCTAAAATGTCTTTGGTTGGTACTCCTCTAAGAAAGGCTGCTGAAGTGGCTGCTGCTCTGGCAGAATGTGGCCTAATGACCTTAGGCACTGTTTTGCCATGTTGTGCATAACAGAAGAAGATGCACTGTCCTATCCATTTTGAAATTGTCTGCTTTGTGATAGGCTTTCCTTGTGATCCTGCAGCATAGGCTACAAACAGTTGCTGTCTTTCTGACAGACTTTGTTTTGTCCAAGTAGAATCGTAGCTGTCTGTGTATATCTAAAGCGTGCATAAGTCTCTCCCTTTTATTCTGGGGATTTGGGTAGAAAGTTGGTAAATGAATGGTTTGGTTCAGGGCCACAATGGAAACTACCTTTTGGCATGAATGTTGGGTTTGTCCCGAGAGAAACCCTGTCCTGGTGAAAAATGATGAAAGGTTCCAAGCCATTAATGCCTGTAACTGATACTCTTCTTGCTGAAGTTATTGCTAGGAGCAGAGCAGTTTTCCATGATGAGAATTTTATATCAGCTGTGCTGGCTGGTTCAAAAGGAGGGAGTGTGAGTTTTTCTAAAACAAAATTGAGATCCCAAGTTGTTGATACTGGTGCTCTCCTTGGGGGGTCTTATGTTTTTTGCCCCTCTGAGGTACTGTGTCTTAGTACAGGATGTGAAAAAATAGGAGGTTCCGTATTGTAATGAGCTGAAATGGCAGAGGCATAGATTTTAATTGATGAGAAAGATGGGCCTTTGTCCAGCATCTCGGTTAGGTATTGTCAAAATCTGAGGTATATTTGGAACAAGTGGTTTGAGCCCTTGTGCCTGGTTCCAAGCACAGAATCCCTTCCATTTTTCTGCATAAGATTTCCTAGTGCTGGGCCTCCTGGCTTCTAAAATGACATCCATAACAGCTTTAGAGAGAGGTGCAGACTGAGTGGCTACATTATCTGCCATGCTGCCAAATTTAAGGTTCTGAGTTGACTGTGCAGAATCTGATTGTTTTGTTGAGTCAAAAGATGAGGAATTTGAGGTAAAGGCCAAGCTGGGCCCTGAGACAAGCTCTTTAGGATTGGGTACCAGTGCTGGTGTGGCCAGTCTGGGGCAATCAGGATCATTTTTGGCCTTGTCTGACTTTTAGGAGCACCTTGGTAAGAAGAGGCATTGGAGGGAAAGCATAGACTGTCAGGACTTTCCAGCTGAATGATAGAACATCCACTTTCCATGCTTGAGAGTGATAAGTTCTTGTGCAGAATTTCTGTAGTTGGCAATTGAGAGGGGAGGCAAAAAGATCTATGTCTGGGCGTCCCCATTTCCTTGTTATCATGCTGAACACTTGTGGATTTAGTTTCCATTCGTGAGGGTCCATGAGATTTCTGCTTAATTCGTCCACCAGTGTATTTTTTGTTCCTGGCAGGAATTGTGCCTGCAGATGTACCTGGTAGGTTAGAGCTGTGTTCCACAAGGTCATGGCTTGCCTGCATAGGGGGTAGGAATGTGTGCCCCCTTGCTTATGTACCACATAACTGTGGTATTGTCCATCTTTATTAGTAGTTGTCCTGGATGTAGTAGGTCCTTGAAAGCTGTCAGGGCATTCTTTCTGATTGATGTGAAGATGCATTTGTTCCTTGGGCCACGTGCCCTGAATACATTTTCCTGCCATATGTGCCCCCCAAGCATAGTCCGATGCATCCGTTGTCATTGTCTGCCTGGCTGTGGGTAAGGTGAAAGGCAGTTCCTTGTTGTGGTGACAAGCCTGGGACCACCATCGAAACTCCTGTTGTAGGCAGGGAATTAAAGTTATAATGGTCTCCAGGCTGTGACAATGTTGAGTCCAAACACTTTTTAGATACCATTGTAGTTTCCTCATATGCAGTCTTGCATATGGAATTAGTAGAATGCAGGACCCAGTGAAGCCCAGGGCCTGCAGAATTTTTCTTGCAGGGAGCCGGGTCTTTGCTGCCATCATTTGAAAGTATTGAGTCAGTTGCCTTTGTTTGTCTGGCGTGAGATACGCAATCTGGGCAGTTGTGTTTAAGCTTGCACCCAGGAATATCATCTCTTGAGAGGGCACTAGTTTTGATTTCTTTTCGTTTACTGTGTACCCTAGGCAAATTAGTAACCTTTTTACAAACGCCAGATGCTTTAGTAGAATGTCCTTGCTTTCTGCTTGAATAAGGCAGTCGTCCAAGTAAGGACAAATATTAATTCCTTTTTGTCTTCAAAATGCAATTACTGGTGCCAGGCATTTTGTGAAGACCCTGGGCGCAGTAGATAAGCCAAAGGGCAGTGCAGGGAATTGGTAATGCACTGAGCCTGCTATGAACCTGAGGTATCTTCTGCACGATTGTCCGATTGGAACATGCAGGTATGCCTCCTTGAGGTCCAAAGTAACTAGCCAAGCCTTCTTGCCCAGCATGGGTAAAAGCTGCTGTAGTGTTAACATTTTGAATTTTGGAACATCCAGGAAAGTATTTAGGATTGACAGGTCCAGTATTGGTCTCCAGGCTTTGTCCTTTCTGAGTACTAAGAAAAGTCTCGAGTAAAATCCTAGCCCCTTTTCTTGCTGTGGTACTCTATGAATAGCTCCCATGTCCATGAGATTAGCAATTTGTTTTTGCGCTTCTGCCCATTGGTTTTGTGGCAGGTCCGGAATACCTCTTGATTTTGGAAGCGTGTGAAAGTGGAATCTGTAACTCTGAGAAACAATATTCAGTACTCATTTGTCCTGGGTGATTATGTGACAATTTTTTGAGAAAAGTGCTAGCTTTACCCCTAGGGGTAATGCCAAAAGTGAAAGGGATTGTATTTGAAAAATTTTTTTCTTTTTTCTACCTTATATTTTGACTAATATTATGCCTAACGTGATAAATTGTTGTGTATTTACCTGTAATGGCTTTTTCTCCCCTCTACTGAAAACGGATATTGTGTCCAGTTGGACTAGCCCGGTCAACAAATGTAAAATAAAATAAATAATAAATAAAAAGATAAGTGCTTGGCATCTGTAGAGGGCAGTCATTGGGACTGTTTCCTATAAGGTTGTGATTTGTCTTCCCTCCTTTGGGGGCTGAAGCATCCCATTGTTTAGGTCTATAGGAGCCTTGGGGCTGAGATCTGCCTCTAGGGCATCTGTTTCTGCCTCTTTGTGGCCTGTCTGACACCGGAAAGGACCAATTTTTTGAAGGCCAGTTTCTGCTAAACCTAAGTGGTTGAACCTGTAAGAAATCCTTTACTGTCTGCATTGATTTTGCTTTATCCTCCATTTTCTTTAACACCTATTCTGCCTTAACACCAAAGTATCATGCTGTAGTGGAGCATCCAATAATTTTACTTTAACATGGTCAGGTAAACTTTGTTCTTTCAAACAAGCATGCCTTCGAATAACAGAGCCTGTAACTGCAGCTCTACAAGAAGCCTCTAATGAATCGAAACCACAAGTATGCTTTCACACTTGTTCAGCTGCATGCAATAAATCCTGCATTTCCTTACTGTCAGGACTTTGAGATAGAAACCATTTTCTGCTTTAACAATGACATGAGATACTGCTGATATTTAAGCATGTGAAATTGACAATTTAAAGCCCTTACAGCTAAAGTAGCAGAAGTGTAAACTTTTTTCCCCCATCTGTCCAGAGCTCTGGAATCCCTATCAGAGGGAACAGGATTTTTAGCAGTGGAAGCCTTAACCCCTTTAGGACCCTGAGAAATTGTTTCTGGATCTGCAGCAGGGTTTTTGTAAAGAAATTTATGAGAGTCAGGGACCCTCTAGTACCTGTCTGGCTTGACTGGTGCAGGGGGTAAAGAATCAAGAGACGGACTGGATTCAGAGAAAACATCATCAACAATATCAAGCACAGGGGGGATAGCCAGGGGCCTGTGCTGGGGAAATAAAAGAAAGTCTCTGAGCCTTTTCTTGGATTCTGAATAATCCTGGCTCTCCCAATGGAAATGTTCCCACATGGTGTGCAGGGTTTCCCCAAGAGAATAATCCTCAGGTGGAGAGACTGAAGGTATAGACTCTTCTGCATCAGAGTCCTCATAGGGTGGGAGAGAATATCCCTGATCAGAAGAGGAATCAGAGGAAATAGAAACCTGGTCAGAGGAATCAGTCAGTGTCTTGCCTAGGCCTTTTGTCAGGAGGGGGATGGGAACCCCTGATTAAAGTAATTAGGTCTTCGGCCGTTTTAAGCATCTGTTTCTTTGGCATGGATGACTATTCGGTAGAATGCCGTACTTGTTTTCTTGTCTTTAATGGTGCTTTTAACTTTGCCTTGGCTGCTGTAGTGGGCTTAATTGTAAGCTGTGAAGGTCTGAAAACACCCTCAGAAGCAGATGCCTGCTCAGTGGCTCCGGACCCATCTGAGAGTATAGTTTCCGTAATCCCAATACCTTGAGTTTCCACAGGCCTCGGTGTCTCAACGTGGCTGTCGGATACGGCCTGTGGCTCTGAGGTAGCGGGTATCAGGGGCTGCGAAAGCGCCTCACTGAGAACCGGCAACTGGCCTAGAAGAGGCTTTGTCGTCGGTTTTGGACCTCGGATGCCTGTCCTTTTCTTTGTCTTTGCGTTTTTTATAAATTCCGGTCGTCGGTTGTTCCAACAGCATTATGTAATTAAACCTTCGGCCAAAATAATGTAAAGCAAAATCAAACCGAAGTTTAATAGTGCGTTTATTGAATCGAGCACAAAACTGACAACTGGTAACATTGCGGTCAGGGCCTAGGCAAGGAATACAGCAAGAGTGAAAGCCCTTCTGAGGTATTTGCTTCCCACAAGAGATACAATTATTAACTTTTTCTTACATCGGTCTGGAGCAAGAAAAAGTTTCCCCAACGGGGTACTTAGCTTTATTGAAGACTTCGGTTCTGAAACTCAATTTCGGAAATCTCAGGAGTTGGCCGACCGGCACTTGTGAACTGCTTTTGCTTCGGGCACCACGCGGCAAGAAAGACTGGAGAAAATGGCGTCGGTTGCATCTTTTATACCCCAGGCACACTGACGTCAGGGAAGAGGCGACAGCAACCGACGCCGGACCAAGACATTGGAACTCGGGCCGACTGCTGGTAGTCTGCCGGCGGATAACCCTAGTGTAATGACTGCAACAGTGAAACACGATGAACATGTGTACCCATCTCTCCCCTGAATGTTCTTAATATCATCAACAGCAGGACCCAAGACAGTATTCCTACTCAGACAGGCATTCAATGATTAAGATTTAACATCCTCAGGAAGAAACTCGAGCCTAAGTCAAGTGAACTTTCTCAAATCAAAGCTAACAGCAGCTGCTCTGGAGAAAGAATCAGTTGCATCACTGCTGCATTTAACAGAATATTTGCATTCAGGATACCTGCTATCAGAATCAGGCATATCTGACAACAGTTTACCCAAGTTCCTCTAAAGAGATAAATACCTAGTCGTGTGCGTCAGACAATTAAAAACTGTAAACACTGCTTCACCTGACATACTACAGCACTAAATGAAAGCTCTGTTAAAGGGGAGTTAGGAGATGTTGTATCCCCTTCCTCAGAATTATACCCCATAGAAAAATGGATCTGATAAGAGTAAGCAGGGAAATTTCCATCTAAATCAAAATCTTAGAGAATCCTTCTACCTCTTCAGAGAAGCAACAAAAGACAAACTGTGGAGGCTAAGACAAGAAAGCTTTGTATAACCCATACAAGAATTTATACCACTTGTCCTGAGGACCCCTGATGGCTGGTGGTAATGAAAGAACACTTTTGCTTTTTCTTAGCAGGAAGAGCCAGCTTGCACATAATGAAGAAGTTATAACCCCTGACATACTTCAACAAGGGAACCAGGTATTTTCCCCAGTGCAGTCAGGTCCCTCAGAAATAGTCAGTCTTGCTTCCCCTTCAAGGCAGAGGCAGCCATCTGATCAGTCTGGACAGAATAATATTCCAATGAGCGTGCGGTCACAAAAGCGGGAGCAGCTGAAGCATCCAGATAAAGTTGACAAGGCTGGGTCCAGCCAGGCAGCCAAAGCATCGACCATAGTCTTTTTAAGCTTCTTTTTCATCTGATATCGGACATCAGAATGGGAAGATTCAGTTTCCATTTTAATGTATGTGAGCTCCGAGTCCAATTTTCCTCGATGAAGCCAATGAAGGTCCCTAGCTGGACTCCATTAAAGTACAGCTGTGTACACTTACCATAAATGTAGTTGTTCAAGTGTATTCACTATTACAGTCATTACATCTGGGTTATCTGCCTGCAGGTAGCCCTCAGCCGGCCTGATTATCAAAGTCTTGTGTCCTGCGTCAGATGCTCTCTCTTCTTCCATGACGTCAGGTAGTCAGGGGTATAAAGCATGCAGCCGACGCCATTACATCAATTTCTTACCCCAGATGTCAGGTAACCCCATAATGGGAAGCAATTACATACAAGGTTACACCCTCCAACAAAAAGCAAATACACCAGAAAGCTTAAATAAAGTAAAGAAGAAGAAAGTTATAGTCAATAGATGTCAGAGGGCTGGAGGGAGGGTAACCAGGACTGCAACAGTGAATACACTACAACATCTACATTTATGGTAAGTGTACACAACTGTACTGTTCTTCATGTTTCACTGTTGCAGTCATTACGTTTGGGTAGATTACCAAAGCTAAAGAAGGGAGGAGGCAGACAGCATTAGGACCAGCTATTAAGCCCGGCAAGACTGCAGTGGCAAAGCCAGCTCTGGATTTAGAAAAAAATAGGCAAGTGGTAATGCTTGGTGAAGGTATGTACAGAGCTCCAGGTAGCAGCTTCTAGGATGTCCCTGGTAAGAACACCTCTGAGAAAAACTACTTAAGTGGATGCAGCCCTGGTGGAATGTGATCTTATCCCCTGTAGGGTAGGTTTTCCATGGTGCTTACAGCAGAAATTAATGTAATGGCCTATCCACTTAGAAATGGTTTGCTTTGAAATGGTCTTCTCCTCTGCCCCTGCAGCAAAGGCAACTAGCAGCTGCTCAGTTTTCCTGATAGATTTTATTTGGACTGGACTAAGCCCAAGTTGTCTGTGCACATCCAAAGAGTGCAGTATTCGTTCTCCTTTGTTCTGTGGATTAGAAAAGGTTGGCAAATGAATGGACTGATTAAGGGCCATACTGGATACCACCTTGGGCATAAAGGAAGGATTGGTCCTGAGGGACACCTTGTCTGCATGGAAGATGATAAAGGGCTCCACTGCCATGAGGGCCTGTAATTCAGACACTTTTCTTGCTGAAGTGATGGCTAGAAGGAAGGCTGTTTTCCAAGAAAAGAATTTCAACTCTGCAGTTGCCACTGGCTCAAAAGGAGGTAGAGTGAGCTTTTCCAATGCACAATTAAGGTCCATGGCTGGAGTAGGGGCTCTCCTACATGGTCTTAAATTTTTGGCCCCTCTGAGGAATTGCTTCAGCAGGGGGGTGGGAGAAGAGGGGTAGGCTCAGTATTGTAATGTGATGAAATGGCTAAGGCATGAATTTAAATAGATGAGAAGGAAAGGCCCTTGTGGAGCATCTCTATTAAGCATTGAAGAATATGTGGTAAGCTAGGCACTGCTGTGCCCATCCCCCGAGTTTAGCTCCAAAAACAGCATCTTTTCCACTTTTCAGCATAGGATTTTCTAGTACTGGGCCTCCTTGCTTTCAGAATGACATCCAGCACTTGCTTACTGAGGGAGGGTATTGGAGAGCTCAGGTAATTAGCCAGGCTGCAAGGATAAGGGTTTGAAGCTGAGGGTGCAGAATCTGGCCCTCCTGCTGGGACAGCAGGGAAGGAGTCTAAGGCAGGTGCCATGGTTCCAGCAGTGACAGTGCGCAAGATGGGGTACCAGTGTTGGCGTGGCCAGTCTGGTGCAATGAAAATTGTCCTTCGTTTGCCCTGTTTGATCTTTAGCAGAACTTTCAAGAGGAAAGCCAGAGAGGGAAAGGCATAAACTGAGAGTCTTTCCGCCAGGTGAAGACAGGGCATCCACTTTCCAAGCTTGTCTGTGGGGAGTCCTTGTGCAGAATTTGTCCAATTGGTAGTTCTGAGGGGAGGCAAACAGGTCCATCTCTGGGCTCCATTTGTTTCTGAAAATGTTGACTATCTTTGGTTCCAGTTTCCACTTGTGGGGGTCCATGACATTTCTACTTGGGTCATCTGCCAGTGAATTTAGCTTGCCTGGCAGGCACTGCGCTTGTATGTGCACTTGGTAGCTCAAGGCTGTGTTCCACAGAGTCATGGCTAGTCTGCAGAGAGGGTACAAGTGGGCTCCATTCTGTGCGTTTATATACCACAGCAGTGGTGCTGACTGTCTTTACCAATAATAGTCCTGGAAGAACATGGTCCTTGAAGGCCATCAGAGAATTATGTACAGCTAACATTTCTTTTTGACTGATATGCAGGTGCATTTGACTCTGGTTCCATTTGCCCTGAATGCACTGCCCTGCCAAGTGAGCCCCCCCCCCCCCCATGCAAAGTGTGATGCATCTGTTAGGGTTTGGGCGGCATGGGGTTGAGTGAATGGCAGTCCCTTGTGGTGGTAGCAGGCCTCTGCCCACCAAAGGAACTCTGTCTTTATACAAGGAATGATAGGGATCATTGATTCCAGGTCCTGAGAATGTTGACACCATAGGCTTTTTACATACCATTGTAGTTTCATCATATGCAGTCTTGCATATGGAATTTGTAGGGTGCAAGAGGCCATGAACCCCAGGGCTTGCAGTATTTTTCTTGCAGACAGCTGGGTCATTGTGGCTAATAGTTTGAAGTAGGCTGTTAAAACTTGTTTCGCTGGCGTGAGGTAGGCCTTCTGGGAAGTTGTGTCCAAGCTTGCTCCCAGGAATACAATTTGTTGGCAGGGTACTAGGTGAGATTTATTTTCGTTTATGGTGTACCCCAGTGAGGTTAGCAGTTTCTTTACATATGCCAGATGGTTTAATAGTATGTCCTGGATTTCTGCCTCAATTAGACAATCGTCCAAGTATAGGTATATTTGAATATTTCTTTGCCTGCAGAATGCAATGACTGGAGCTAGGCACTTCGTGAATACCCTGGGCACAGTAGAGAAGCCAAAGGGCAGTGCAGAGAACTGATAGTGCATGTAACCTGCTCTGAAGCGTAGGTATTTTCTGCAAGATTCCCTTATTGGGATGTGCAGGTAAGCTTCCTTTAAGTCCGATGTTGCCAACCAGGCATTTTTGCCTAGCATGGGAAGCAGCTGATGAAGAGCTAGCATTCGGAATTTTGTGATTACCAAAAATGTGTTCAGAATAGACAAGTCCAGGATAGGATGCCAGTTGTCTTTTATGGGTACCAGGAAAAGTCTTGAGTAAAACCCTTGACCCCATTCCTCTGCTGGGACAGTTTGAATAATCCTGATACTTAGAAGAGAGAGAACCTACTGTTGAGCCTCTGCCCACTGATTTGGGGGTAGGTGTGGCCAACCGTTTGGGGTTGGTAAGGAGTGGAATCTGTATCCTTGGGAAAACTATATTTAAAACCCATTTGTCTTGGGTAATGCGCTCCCATTTTTTTGCATGCAGGGCGATTTTTTCCACCTAAGGGGGCAGACAGTTGAGCAGGGTTTGGAAGGTATATGGTTAAATCATTGTGACAGTTCACCATAGGGGGGTGACTTACTACGTCCAGCTTTGGAAGTGGGAGCCCCCCCCCACACACACACACTGCTTAGAACTGTGAGTACCTCGAGACTGTAGCCTAGGTGGTCTGCTGTTCCTGGGTTTGGACTGAGAAGGCCTGGAAAAGACAGGAAAGGACCAATTCTTAGAAGGCCAATGTCTACTAAATCTCTGAGGCTGTCCTTGCAGGTTCATAGGTAGGTACTAGGCTAACTGCCTGAGGGCATTTATAAGCCTAGCCAGAAAGTGTCGGCTTTTGCTACCCTATTGATTAAATTAACTGATCCTCTGGCAAGCAGAGCCAATGAAGTGATACCAGGGGTGTATTTTCTGTTACCCATCCACTCATCGAGGTTTCTCTTGAGTGTTAGTGAGGGGCTCTGTCTGATGTAATTTGGAATTTTGTTCCAAAGCATGGGGAGTCTCTGTAAAGTACAGTTTTGTACCTAACATAAATGTAGATGTTAGAGTGCTAATACAGCTGCAGTCATAACAGATGGGTTATCCTGCCGTCAGGCGGGTCCTCGGTCGGCCGAATTCCAAAGTCTAGGTCCGGCGCCGGATGTCGTCACTTCTTCCCTGACGTCAGTGCGACAGGGGTATAGGAACCAGCCAAAGCCATTTTCTTCAGTTTTTCTTGCCCCAGATGTCAGGTGCCCCCAGAAGGAAGGCAAAACATAAATTTATGTAATAATGCAATGCAATATAATCAAAAAACAGTAGTAGCAAGCAAATACACCATAAAAGAATACCCCAGTCAGGTTGTATGAGGAGGTGTTAGCCATTAGGCCTGTCCTAAGAGGGGAAGGAGGGAGGGAAACCTGGACTGCAGCTGTATTAGCACTCGAGCATCTACATTTATGGTAGGTACAAAACTGTACTATGTTCATCGTGCATACAGCTGCAGTCATAACAAATGGGTAGAATCTCAAAGCTAAAAAAAGGGGTGGTAGGCACTAAGTGGAACTAGGAGGAGCAAGGATGCCCTGCAAGACTGCAGTGGCAAAGCCCGCTCTAGATTTGGAGTATAATGGTAGGTCATAGTGCTTGGAGAAAGTATGTACAGAACTCCAAGTGGCTGCTTCCAAAATATCTTTGGTAGGAACCCCCCTGAGGAAATTTGCAGAGGTAGCTGTGGCCCTTGTGGAGTGAGATCTGATGCCTGTAGGTACAGTTTTACCATGAAAAGAATAACAAAAGAGTATGCAGTGGGCTATCCATTTTGAGATTGTCTGTTTGGAAATAGCCTTCCCTTGAGCACCTGTAGCATAGGACACACAGAGTTGCTCTGATTTTCTGAATGGCTTTGCTCTGTCCAAATAATAACAAAGCTGTCTGTGAATGTCGAAGGAATGTAGTAGTCTCTCCCCTTTGTTTTGTGGATTAGGGTAAAAGGTAGGTAAGTGGATAGCCTGATTCAAGGCTACACTGGATACTACCTTTGGCATAATGGAAGGGTTGGTTCATAAGGAAACTCTGTCCTGATGGAAAATGATGAAAGGCTGCACAGCCATGAGGGCTTGTAGTTCCGAAAAGTACAGTTTTGTACCTAGCATAAATGTAGATGTCCGATAGGTATGCATCTGCAGTCATAACATATGGGTTGTCCTGCCTCAGGCAGCCCTTCGGTCGGCCGGATTCCAAAGTCTGGGTCTGGCCTCGGCTGATGTCACACTTTCCCCGACATCAGAGCTTCTAGGGTATAAAGGCATCAGCTGACGCCATTTTCCTCAGTGTTTCTTGCCCCAGATGCCCTGTAAGAAGGTTAAATTTGGATAAATGCTGAATGTTCCAAACAGTAGCAAAATATATATACAAACAAATACACCATAATAGATTCCCCCAGCTAGCTGAAAGAGGGGTAAGCACCCTAGGAATACCTCAGAGGGGAAGGAGGGTGGGTAATCCTGACTGCAGATGCATACCTATCTGACATCTACATTTATGGTAGGTACAAAACTGTAATATGTCCTTCAAGGATGCATCTGCAGTCATAACATATGGGTAGAATACCATAGCCAAACTGGGGGAGGAGGTACTAAGAGAAGGTGTAGTTAAGATCCCCTGCAGAACTGCAGTTGCAAACCCTGCTCGGGATCTGGAGTATAAAGGTAGATTATAATGCTTGGCAAATGTATGCACGGAGCTCCAAGTAGCAGCTTCTAAAATGTCCTTGGTAGCCACCCCTCGTAGGAAAGCTGTAGTGGTGGCTGTGGCCCTTGTGGAATGAGGCCTGATATTTTCAGGAGCGGTCTTTCCATGAAAAGAGTAGCAAAAGCGAATGCAATTTCCTATCCATTTTGAAATGGTCTGTTTGGAAATTGCTTTTCCTTGCACCCCAGTTGCATATGCTACAAAAAGTTGGTCAGTTTTTCTGCTGGTTTTAGTTCTGTCCAGATAGTAGCGTAGTTGTCTGTGTATATCCAAGGTGTGCAAATTTTTTCTCCTTTGTTCTGTGGGTTAGAAAAAAACGTAGGCAAATGAATAGCTTGGTTCAAGGATACCCTGGATACCACCTTTGGCATGAAAGTAGGATTGGTTCTCAGAGACACTCTATCCTGGTGGAAAATAAGAAAAGGCTGCACTGCCATTAATGCCTGTAACTCGGATACTCTTCTTGCTGAAGTGATTGCCAGAAGGAAAGCAGTTTTCCAAGATAAAAACTTTAAGTCTGCTGATGCTGCTGGTTCAAAAGGAGGTAGTGTCAATTTTTCCAGCACAAAATTGAGATCCCATGCAGGCAGAGGGGGTCTCCTTGGAGGTTTAACATTTTCGATCCCTCTCAAAAATTGTCTGAGAAGAGGGTGAGAGAAGATAGGAGGATCCATATTGTATTCTGCTGAAATTGCTGAAGCATGAATCTTAATGGAAGAATAGGACAGGCCATTGTGGAACAATTCTGCTAAGTATTCTAGGATGTGTGCTAGGTTTGCCACTGTGACATCTGTGCCCTTTGATGCACTCCAAATGAGGAATCTCTTCCATTTAGCTGAGTATGTCTTCCTTGTGGAGGGTCTGCGAGCCTCCAGGATAATGTCCTTGACCCTCTGAGATAAAACAGTTTGGTTTGGTTTTAAGCAATTTTCCAGGCAGTTAGTTGCAGTGTTTTCAAGTTTGGATGCAGGGTCTTGAAATTGTTCTGCGTTAGAAGAAGAGGCCATAGGGGTAGAGGCCATGAGTTCGCCTGAGACATGCTTCTCAGTAGCGGATACCAGTGTTGTCTTGGCCAGTCCGGAGCTATTAGTATCACCTTTGGCTGTTCCTCCCTGATCTTCAGTAGAACCTTGTACATCAATGGGAGAGGTGGAAAGGCATACACTGTTAGGGCATTCCAGCTGAAGGAGAGAGAGTCCACCCTCCAGGCTTGTGGGTGGTATGTCCTTGAGCAGAATTTCTTCAGTTGGTGGTTGAGTGGGGAGGCGAACAGATCTATCTCTGGCATTCCCCATTTCTTTGTTATGAGTTTGAAGATGTCTGGATGCAGCATCCATTCGTGAGCATCCATGGTAGTTCTGCTTAAGCTGTCTTGCTAATGAATTCTCTTTTCCTGGTACGAATTTGGCCTGCAGCTGGATATTGAGATTCAGGCATAGGTTCCACAGATTCATTGCCATCCGGCATAGAGGGTAGGAATGCGTGCCTCCCTGTTTATGTACCATATGACCGTGGTGTTGTCTGTCCTTATTAACAGATGTCCTTGCTGGAGGAATGGTTTGAATGCCTCGATTGCATGCTTCACTGCCAGCATCTCCTTGTGGTTTATGTGCAAGTTTAGTTGTCCTTGAGGCCACAGGCCTTGGATACATTTGTCCTCCATGTGTGCTCCCCATCCTAGGTCTGAGGCGTCTGTGGTGATGGTCTGCCTTGGTTTTGGTTTGTTGAAAGGCAACCCTCTGCTGGACTGGCAGGCCTGAGCCCACCACAGGAATTCCTTTTGAAGGCATGGAATGATTGGTATCATGGTTTCTAGACTGTGCCTGTGTTGAGACCATACATTCCTTAGGTACCATTGTAATTTCCTCATATGCAGCCTGGCATGTGGGATCAAGATTATGCAGGATGCCATGTAACTCAGGGCCTGCAGGACTTTCCTTGCAGTAAGCTGAGCTTGTCTCGTCAAAGTCATGAAATAATCTGGAAGTTGTTTTTGTTTTTCTTCTGTGAGAAAAGCCATCTGAGTTATTGTGTCCAGATCCGCACCCAAAAAGGTTATCCTTTGGGATGGCACTAGTCTTGACTTTTGGATGCTGACTGTGTATCCCAAGGCCTGTAGCAGGTGTATGACATAGGCCAAATCCTTTAGCAATTTTGTCTTGTTGTCCTCTTGTATTAGGCAGTCATCCAGGTATGGGTAAATTTGAATTCCCTGAAGTCTGCAATGTGCAATTACTGATGCCAGGCATTTCGTGAATACTCTGGGCGCAGTAGATAAGCCAAAGGGCAATGCTGAGAATTGATAATGCTCTGATCCTGCAAGAAATCTGAGGCATCTTCTGCAATCTGGTCGGATAGGGACGTGCAGTTATGCCTCCTTGAGATCTAGAGTCACCAGCCAAGACTCCTTGCCCAACATGGGAAGAAGTTGCTGTAGGGTCAGCATTTTGAATTTTGGCACAATGAGATATGTGTTCAGTGGGAACAAATCGAGAATAGGCCTCCATTGGTTTTCTTTTCTTGGTACAAGGAATAGTCTGGAATTAAATCCTTGGCCTTGTTCCATAGATGGTACCCTTTCTATCGCTTTCATCTGAAGTAAATTGTTGATTTGTCTTAAAGCCTCTGCCTTCTGGTTTGGTGGAAGGTTTGGCATTCCGCTCCTTTTTGGTAAAGTGTGGAAGTGAAACCTGTATCCTTTGTCTATTGTTTGCAATGTCCATGTGTCCTTTGTAATGCAATGCCAGTTTTTCGAGAATAAAGCCAGCTTTCCGCCCAAGGGAGCTTCCAGTTGATCCCTGATAGGCGGAATCAGAGTCAAGTCATTGTGTCTGTCCTGTGGTAGTGGTTGTAGTTGCAGCTGTGGCACTACTCCTCTGGTTGGCAGGCTGCCACTGATTGCCCCTGTAGGCACCCTTTGATTGACCTCTGCCTCTAGGGCGTCTATTCCTGCCTCTCTGTGCTCTGGAGGTGTCTGGAAAGGACCAATTCTTTGAAGGCCAGTTTCTGCTGAACCTCGGAGGTTGGACCTGCAGAAATTCCTTTACTGTTTGCACAGATTTTGCTTTTTCTTCCACTTTCTTTAGAATCTCCTGTGCAGGGGAGCCAAATAAATTTTGTTTCTCCATTGGAGCATCTAAGAAGTTTAGCCTTGACATGGTCTGGCAAGGATTGCTCTTTTAGCCAGGCATGCCTACGAATTACTGCCCCAGTCATAGCTGATCTAAATGAAGCCTCCAGTGCATCATAGCCACATTTTAAGAAATGATTACTGACCTGCTGAGAGTTGTGTACCAAATCCTGAAGGGATTTACGGTGTAAAGGGTCAGGAGAAGAAAGCTTCTTCTTCAGCTGATCTAACAAATATTCTTGGTACTGTATCATATGAAATTGACAGTTTAATGCCCTGGCAGAAAGAGTAGTAGATGTATTTTTTACCCCATCTCTCTGATGCTCTAGACTCTCTTTCAGAGGGTAGGGGATTTTTGGCAGTCGCAGCTGCAACACCTTTTTGGCCCTGAGAAAAAGTTTCTGGGTCTGCAGCATGGGCTTTATACAGGTGAAAGTGAGAATCAGGGACCCTGTAATATCTGTCAGGTTTGGCAGGGGCCGGGGGGGAGAGAATCAGGTGCAGTACTGACATCATTATACACATCATCAATTACAGTTAGCACTGGTGGTATGGCTAAGGGCCTATGCTGGGGCAAATGTAAAAATGTCCTTAATCTTTTTCTAGAATCAGAAAAATCCTGACCCTGCCATTGAAAGTGTTCCCTCATTGAGTGCAAAGTCTCCCCAAAGGAAAATTCTTCAGGAGGGGAGGCTGAAGGAATAGAATCTTCTGCAACTGAATCCTCATAAGGCGAATAGGCCTCTTCCTGATGGTCTGACAAATCAGATCCATCTGTGGAGTAATCAGAGGAGAGAGGTTCAGAGGGATCAGTCCTGGGCCTTTTGTCTGGTGGAGGTTGGGAGGCCCTGTCTGGATGAGGTTGGGAACCCCTAATTAAGGATATAAGGTCCTCAGCAAGACTGAGAATCTGAGAACTTGAGGAAGGAATTGGTGAAGTAGATTTGGCAGGCAAAGCTTTTGAAAGTTTGGCAGCTTTAGCCCTGGAGAAGGTCTTAATAGACATAGAAGCTGGGGGCCTAGCTGCCCCACGTGCAGGTGTAGAAATGTCCAAAGGAATGGTGTCGGACAATTCTTGAGCACTAGCTTCGGTAGGGATTTCTGAAGCCGACTCAGCCGGGGCCTCTCTGGCCTCAGTTGTCGGAGGTATGGTTTCGGTCGTAGTAAGAACCGAGGACTCTGTTTCAGCCGAAACAGAGACCCTCGCGGTAGGCCTAGCCGTGGTTTCAGCCGAAACAGCGGTCCGCGAGTGTCGGTCCTTTTCCCTGCGTTTTTTGGCCATATGCATAGTCGGAGTCTCCGACGGCATTTCATATGCAAAATCGGTTCAAAAAAATTCTTCTGCAAACTCCGACTGACGTCTAAGAGTCCGTCGGTTGAAAGAGGCACAGGCTAAACAGGCTGATACGTCGTGGTCTGGGCCTAAGCAAGGAAGGCAGTAAGAATGGAAATCCTTATGAGGTATTTGTTTCCCACAAGTTAAACAATTATTTACTTTGACATCGGCTGAGGCAAGAAAGAGTCCCCAACGGGGTACTTAGCTTTTTTCGAAGTCTTCGGTAGCTGAAATCTCTGGATCTGACCGACCGGCACTTGCGAACAGCTTCTGCTTCGGGCACCAAGCGGCAAGAAAGACTGAGGAAAATGGCGTCGGCTGATGCCTTTATACCCCAGAAGCTCTGACGTCGGGGAAAGTGCGACATCAGCCGAGGCCAGACCCAGACTTTGGAATCCGGCCGACCGAAGGGCTGCCTGAGGCAGGACAACCCATATGTTATGACTGCAGATGCATCCTTGAAGGACATCCCTGCGTGCTGAGGTGATAGCCAGAAGGAAGGCTGTTTTCCATGACAAATATTGCAGTTCTGTTGAAGTAGCTGGCTCAAATGGAGGCAGGGCAGTTTTTCTAGAATGAAATTGAGGTCCCAAGCAGGTACTGGTTGCTTCCTTGGGGGTTTTATATTCTTAGCCCCTCTGAGGAACTGTCTTAAGAGAGGGTGAGAGAATAAAGGAGGATTAGTGTTGTATTGAACAGAAATGGCTGAGGCATGGATTTTGATGGAGGAGAATGAAAGTCCACTGCTTAGCATCTCAGCTAGGTACTGTAATATTTGAGGTAAATTCAGTATTCCAGGATTCTGACCCTTTTTCTGATTCCAGGCACAAAACCATTTCCATTTTACAGAGTAGGCTTTTCTAGTAGAAGGCCTTCTGGCCTACAAAATGACATCCTGCACCTCCTTGGAGAGTAGGGTCTGTTGTGAATTTAAGGAATCCTCCATGCGGCTAGATTGAGTGTTTTCAGCTGACTGTGAAGAGTTTTGAAGTTGTGCTGGGTCAATAGAAGAGGCATTAGAGGCAGGATCCATGGTGGGGAATGCGTCAGGCTCCTCAGGAGTGGGTACCAGTGTTGTCTTGGCCAGTCTGGAGCAATGAGAATCATCTTTGGTCTGTCTGCTCTGGCTTTTAATAGAACTTTGGGCAGCGGAGGAAGAGGTGGAAAGGCATAAACTGTCATTGTTGTCCAACTGAAAGAGAGTGCGTCCACTTTCCAGGTCTGTGGATGATAGGTCCTTGAGCAGAATTTTGTCAATTGGTAATTTCTGTGGGCAGCAAAGAGATCTATGTCTGGCCTTCCCCATGCTTGAATTATCTTTGTAAAAACTTGAGGATGCAACTTCCATTCGTGTGGATCTGTCATATTTCTGCTTAGGTTGTCTGCCAGCGTGTTTTCCTTGCCTGGCAGGAATTGTGCTTGAAGTTGGATTTGTAATTCCAGAGCCATGTTCCAAAGGGACATGGCTAGCCTGCACAGGGGATATGAATGGGTTCCTCCCCGTTTATGTACCACATCACTGTGGTGTTGTCTGTCCTTATCAATAGCTGGCCTGGATGCAGTAGGTCTTTGAAAGCCATAACAGCATTTTTTACTGCTAGCATTTCCTTTTGATTGATGTGTAGGTGCTTTTCTTTTTGGGACCATTTGCCCTGAATGCACTGATCTGTCATGTGCGCTCCCCAGGCGTAGTCCGAGGCGTCTATTGTGATGATTTGATTTGCTTGAGGCAAGCAGAATGGGAGACCTATGGTTCTTTGGCATGCTTGAGCCCACCACAGAAATTCCTTTTGGAGGCATGGAATCAGTGGTATAATTGTTTCCAAACTGTGGCTGTGTTGAGACCATAAGTTTTTTAGGTACCATTGAACTTTCCTCATATGCAGCTTTGCACATGGGATTAGCAGGATGCAAGATGCCATGAATCCCAGAACCTGCAGGATTTTCCTTGCAGTCAGCCTGGTGAAGGTTGCCAGTTTTCTGAAGTACTGAGTTAGTTGCCCTTGTTTCTCTGGCGTGAGGTAGGCCATCTGGGTGTTTGTATTCAAGCTAGCACCCAGGAAAATTATTGTTTGAGAGGGTATTAGTCTTGATTTCGTTTTGTTGACTGTGCATCCCAGAGAGTTCAACAACTTTATTACAAACGCCAGGTGTTTCAGAAGTATGTTTGCTGTCCGCTTGGATCAGGCAGTCGTCCAAATATGGGTATATTTGTATCCCTTGAAGTCTGCAGAAGGCAATTACTGATGCCAGGCATTTCGGGAACACTCTGGGCGCAGTAGATAAGCCAAAGGGCAATGCAGAGAATTGATAATGGGTTGAACCTGCAAGAAATCCGAGGTATCTTCAAATATCTTGTCTGACAGGGACATGCAGGTATGCCTCCTTGAGGTCCAATGTTACCAGCAAAGACTCCTTGCCCAGCATGGGAAGAAGCTGCTGTAATGTGAGCATCTTGAATTTTGGTACGAGTAAATATGTGTTTAGGATGGACAGGTCCAAAATAGGTCTCCAATCTTTGTCCTTCCTTGGTACCAGGAATAGTCTGGAATAAAAACCTTGACCCTGTTCTTGTGCAGGTACCTCTTGAATAGCTTTCATGTCCATGAGAGCTGAAATTTGCTTTTGTGCCTCTGCCCTTTGATTTTGTGGCAGGTTTGGCACGCCTCATTTTTGGAAGGGTGTGAAAGTGGAATCTGTAGCCTCTGTCTATAATGTCCAGGATCCATTTGTCCTTTGTGACAATATGCCAATTTTTCGAAAATAATGCCAGTTTTCCGCCTAAAGGTGCTGCCATTAGAGCTTTGCTTGGCATGCAAAGGGGAAAGTCATTGGTTCTGCTTTCTGAATGGCTGTGATCTATCCTCTCCACCTCTTGGTGTAGGTGCTTGCCATGGCCTGCCTCTAAATGATCCCTGAGATTGCCCTCTACCCCTCGGGCGCCTGTATCTACCTCTTTGAGGTCTGTCCATGGCTGGAAAGGACCAATTTTTTGAAGGCCAATTTCTACTGAAATGTGGAGGTTGTACCTGTAGGAAATCTTTCACTGTTTGCATTGATTTTGCCTTTTCCTCCATTTTCTTTAATACCTCCTCAGCTTTAACACGAAACAAAACATCTTTTTGAAGAGGTGCATCTAGTAATTTAGCTTTGACATGATCTGGTACGGTTTGCTGTTTGTGCCAAGCATGTATACGTATGACTGATCCTGTAACAGCAGCACTACATGAGGTCTCTAAAGCATCAAAACCACATTGCAAGGTATGTTTACCCACTTGTTCTGCACTATGCAACAAATCCTGCAACTCCTTCAAGTCTGGTTGTTCAGGTTGTGACATTTTGCTTTTCAACTGAGATAACAAAAACTGTTGATACTTTAACATATGGAACTGACAGTTTAATGCCCTCATGGTTAAAGTGGCCAAGGTGTATACCTTTTTCCCCCACCTTTCTAAAGCTCTGGAATCTCTCTCTTAAGGTAATGGATTTTTTGGCAGTGGAGGCCTTAATTCCCTTGGGACCCTGTGAAATAGTTTCTGGGTCAGCCGCATGGCTTTTGCATAGGAATTGGTGTGAATCAGGAACCCTGGAGTTGGAGGTAAAGAATCTGGGTTAAGGCTGGCCTCTGAATACGCATCATCTAGAATGTCTAAGACAGGACGGATAGCCAGAGGCCTGTGCTGAGGGAGTAAGAGGAAATCCCTGAGCCTTTTCTTGGAGTCTGAGTAATCTTGGCCTTCCCAGTGGAAGTGTTCCCTCAAGGTATGCAAGGTTTCCCCAAAAGAATAGTCCCCGGGGGGGGAGAGAGAGGGAATGGACTCCTCTGCATCAGAATCTTCAAAAGGGGAGTATGAATGTTCCTGGTCTTCAGAATGTTCTGAAGTAATGGAGGCCTGGTCCGCGGAAGGGTATTCTTCCTCTACTCTGGGCCTTTTGTCCGAGGCGGGTTGAGAACCCCTGATAAGAGTAATCAAATCCTCAGCCATTTTGAGCATCTGTTTTTTAGGCATGGGGCCTTGAGAGGGGCCCTGTGGAGCTTGTCTTTTAGTATGCATGGCTGCTTTAGATTTAGTGAAAGCCTTAATGGAAAAAGAAGGCCTGAAGACACCTTGAGAGGTGGCAGGCCTGTCTAAACTCCGAGTTTCCCCGCCAAGAGTGGCGTCGGTATCTGTAATCGGGGTGTGGGCCGAGGAGCCTGCGACCTCGGGCACAGAAGACACCGCTAAGGAAGTGTCATCGGAAGTCAGATGCGTAGGCGCCTCACTGAGAACCAGAGTACCTGTAGTCGGCTTTAGCGTGGTGTCGGTAGAAGTTGCGGACCTCGTATGTCGGTCCTTATCTTTGCGTCTTTTACTCAAAACTGGAGTCGGAGTATCCGATGACAATGTAATTAAACTTTTTGCCAAAATAGTGTTGGGCGAACTCCGCCTGACGCTTAATAGTGAGTTTGTTGAATGTAGCACAAAAACGACAGGCCGAGACGTCGTGGTCTGGGCCTAAGCAAGGAATGCTGATGGAATGGAAATCCTTATGCGGTATTTGCTTCCCACATGAAATGCAATTATTAACTTTGTCTGACATCGGTCTGAGGCAAGAAAAATTTCCCCAACGGGGTACTTAGCTTTCAAGACTTCGGTTGGAAAATATTCGTAATCTCAGGAGCTGGCCGACCGGCACTTGCTAACTGTTTCTGCTTCGGGCACCGTGCAGCAAGAAAGTCTGAAGAAAATGGCGTCGGCTGGTTCTTTTATACCCCTGTCACACTGACGTCAGGGAAGAAGTGACTACATCAGACGCCGAACCTAGATTTTGGAATTCGGCCGACCGAGGACCCGCCTGACGGCAGGATAACCCATCTGTTATGACTGCAGCTGTATGCACGATGAACATCAGTAATCTATCCCTCCAGCATGTTCTATTTATTGTTGTGGCGAGGTTTAACTCACTAGAGTGTGTGGCTTGCAGTGACTTGGATTTCTTTAGGTGGAGCATGTCCATCAATTCTGAGTTGGACATGGCTTTGTAAGTCAGGCAGAGATCACCTCTGAGTAAAAGATATGCCACGGAGTACAGCTGGAGTTTTTTCAGTCGGGCTGCATAGGACATATGTTTGAGGCCAGTAATCCTGTTGGTGAGGTACTTTTTTGGTCTTTTCAGCTGTTGGAAGTGTCTTGTGAGGTACATCCCAAATGGGGCATTGTACTCTATGATGGGTTTAATGAGTGACGAGTAGAGGGGCACTATAACCTCTTTATTTCTAGATGCGAACCCTTTAGTAATTAGATGGGCCACATAGAAGGATTTCCTAACTACTTTGGCAATATGATTGTCAAAGGAGAGATTAATATCTACCTGGGTCCCCAGATCTCTTATTACCTCTTCTGTATTAAGGGGGCTGCCACCTATGCGGTAATTCGTGGGTGTTTTTTTTCCCCAAATGGGATGACTATGCATTTTTTGGCAATTAGCTTGAGGCCGTGACTTTGACACCAGGTGCCCGTCTCAGTAAGGCCCTTTTGGAGGATGTCCGTGTCAGCCGGAGTCTCAATTATGGCTCCCAGTTTGCAGTCATCGCCGAACCTGGCTAGCCATAGTCACTCCTGTGTGTTTGCCTGTACTTCTGAGAAGTATATGCCAAACAGTAGGGGTCCCAGGACCGAGCCTTGTGGGACACCACTTGTGACTGGTTTAGAGTTGGACCTGGAGCCCGCTATTCTTACTGTGCGAGTTCTGTCTATAAGCCAGTTGGCAACCCATCTCGTGACGTAGTGGTTTATGTTCAGGCTAGTGAGTCTTTCTGTAATAACAGAGTGGGGAATGGTGTCGAAAGCCTTGGGGAGGTCAAGGCAGGTTGTGTGAACCACCTTTCCCTCGTCTATGGTCTTGGTGACTGACTCGAAGAAGTCAACCAGATTTAGTAGGCATGATCTGCCCTTAAAGCCAAACTGGGTCGGGTCAAGTGTTTGGAGGTTACCAATGTCTGTTAATTAGTTCCATGGTGATGCGCTCCATAGCCTTGCAGACCAGGCTAGTCAGGCTTATGGGGCGATAGTTACCAGGGTCAGTTGTGGCCCCTCTTTTGTAGACAGGAATAAAGTACAGTTTTGTACCTACCACAAATGTAGATGTTAGAGTGTCATCACTGCTGCAGTCATTACACTTGGGTTATCCTGCCGTCAGGTGGGCCCGCAGTCAGCCAGAGTTCCAAAGTCTTGGTCCAGCGTCAGTTGCTGTCACTTCCTCCCTGACGTCAGTGCGCCAGGGGCTTATAAGATGCAGCCGATGCCATTTTCTTCAGTTTTACTTGCCCCAGATGTCAGGTGCCCCCAAAAATGGTAGGCAATACATATTGCTAATAAAACATACAATAAGGTAAAAATAAAACCTTCAGTAACCAGCAAATACACCACATAGGTAGTATAGGGTTGAGAAGTATAGATAAGTCCCAGCTAAGAAAGAGGGGATGGTGGGTGGGTAACCTGGACTGCAGCAGAGAAGACACCAACATCTACATTTATGGTAGGTACAAAACTGTACTTATGTTCATCGTGTTTCACTGCTGCAGTCATTACACTTGGGTTGAATCCCAAAGCTGTGTTAGGGTGACTGGTTCTATAGAAGATTTGGTGGGGCTATGAGGCCCTGCAGCACCGCAGTGGCAAAGCCAACTCTACACCTAGAATAAAGAAGCAAATGGTAATGCTTGGTAAAGGTGTGCACTGAACTCCAAGTTGCAGCTTCCAAGGTATCTTTGGTAGGTACTCCTCTAAGGTAGGCAGTAGAAGTGGCAGTTGCCCTGGCGGAATGTGGTCTAATGTTAGATGGTACAGGTTTTCCATGCTGTGTGTAGCAGAACCGGATACAGTGTCCTATCCACTTTGAAATGGTCTGCTTTGAAATAGCCTTTCCCTGTGATCCTGCAGCATATGCTACAAACTGCTCCTTTTTTCTGAAAGCTTTTGTTTTGTCCAAGTAGAAACATAATTGTCTATGTCCAAGGAATGCAGAAGTCTCTCCCCTTTATTCTGGGAATTTGGATAAATGGCTGGCAAGTGAATAGTTTGGTTAAGAGCCACAATGGATACCACCTTAGGCATAAAGTAAGGGTTTGTTCTTAAAGAAACCCTGTCTTGATGAAAAATGATTAAAGGCTCCACTGCCATTAGTGCCTGTAACTCTGAGACTCTGTGCTGAGGTTATTGCCAGAAGCAGAGCAGTTTTCCAGGATACATTTTAATTCTGCTGAATTAGCTGGCTCAAAAGGAGGTAAAGTGAGTTTTTCCAAGACAAAATTGAGGTCCCAAGTAGGTGTTGGTGCTCTCCGGGCCGGTCTTTTTTTAGCCCCTCTGAGGTACTGCTTGAGCAATGGATGAGAGAAAATAGGAGGGTCTGTGTTGTAATGAGCCGAGATGGCAGAGGCGTGGATCTTCATGGATGAGAAGGATAGCCCTTTGTCCAGCATCTCAGTTAAGTATTGTAGTATCTGAGGAATGTTTGGGACAAGAGGGTCAAACCTTTGAGCCTGGTTCCAGGCACAGAATCGCTTCCACTTTTCTGAGTGAGATTTCCTGGTGCTAATCCTCCTTGCCTCCAAAATGACATCCATAACAGCTTTACAGAGAGGTGTTGTCTCTGACTAATGAATCTGCCATGCAGCCAGGTTTAAGGTTTTGAGCTGACTGCGCAGGATCTGATTGATTGTAGAGTCAGGTGGTGTGGAATTTGAGGTAAAATCCATGGTGGTCCTCGAGCTAAGTTCTTTAAGATTGGGTACCAGTGCTGGTGTGGCCAGTCTGGAGCAATCAGGATCTGTGGTTTTTCTTGTCTGGCTTTTAGGAGTACCTTTGAAAGGAGAGGCAGTGGCGGGAAGGCATAAACTTTTAGGTTTTTCCAGCTGAACGAAAAAGCATCCACTTTCCATGCTTGTGTGCGATACGTCCTTGAGCAGAATTTTTGTAGTTGGCAATTCAGTGTGGAGGTAAAAAGATCTATGTCTGGGCACCCCCATTTTTGCATTACCATGCTGAAGACTTGTGGATTTAGTTTCCACTCTTGAGGACCCATGATGTTTCTGCTTAAGTCGTCTGCCAGAGTATTTTTCTTTCCTGGAAGGAATTGTGCTTGCAGATGAACTTGATAAGTTAGAGCTGTGTTCCACAAGATCATGGCTTGTCTGCATAGTGGGGTAAGAATGAATGCCCCCTTGCTTGTTTATGTACCACATTACTGTGGTGCTGTCTGTCTTTAATAATAATTGTCCTGGATGCAGAAGGTCCTTGAAAGCTGTTAGGGCATTTTGTACAGCCATCTATTTTTGACTGATGTGAAGATGCATTTGGACTGTGGTCCACTTGCCCTGAATGCATTTTCCTGCCATGTGTGCTCCCCAGGCGTAATCCGAAGCATCTGTTAAAGTCTGCCTGTCTGTGGGTAGAGTGAAAGGCTGACCCTTGTTGAGGTGACATGCCTGTGCCCACCATCGAAACTCCTGTTGTAGGCAGGGAATTAGTTTTATTACTGTTTCCAAACTGTGAGTGTGTTGAGTCCAAACACTTTTTAGGTACCATTGTAATTTCCTCATATGCAGTCTGGCATATGGAATTAGTAGTATGCAGGATGCCATGAATCCCAAGGCCTGCAGAATTTTTCTTGCAGGGAGTTGGGACTTTGTTGCTATCAATTGAAAATACTGAGTCAGTTGTCCTTGTTTGTCTGGCGTGAGATAAGCCATCTGGGCCGTTGTATTTAAGCTGGCACCCAGGAATATTATCTCTTGTGAGGGCACTAGTTTTGACTTCTTTTCGTTTACTGTGTACCCTAGGCAAATTAACAACCTTTTTACAAACGCCAGATGCTTTAGAAGAATGTCCTTGTTCTCTGCTTGAATAAAGCAGTCGTCCAGGTATGGATATATTTGAATTCCCTTTTGTCTGCAAAATGCAATTACTGGTACCAGGCATTTTGTGAAGACCCTGGGCACAATAGATAAGCCAAAGGGCAGTGCAGAGAATTGGTAGTGCATTGAACCCGCTATGAATCGGAGGTATCTTCTGCAATTTTGTCTGACAGGGACATGCAGGTATGCCTCTGAGGTCCAAAGTAACAAGTCAAGCCTTCTTGCCCAACATGAGAAGTAGCTGCTGTAGTGTCAACATTTTGAATTTCGAAACATCCAGGTAAGTATTTAGAGTAGAAAGGTCTAAAATGGGTCTCCAGGCTTTGTCCTTTCTGGGTACCAGGAAGAGTCTTGAGTAAAATCCTTGTCCCTGCTGTGGCAGTTTTTGAATAGCTCTCATGTCCATGAGGGCTGTAATTTGCTTTCCTGCCTCTGCCCATTGATTTTGTGCCAGGTCTGGCATTCCTTTTACCCTTGGTAAAGTGTGAAAGTGGAACCTGTAACCCTTGAGAACACAATATTCAGAACCCATTTGTCTTGGGTGATTGTTTGCCAGTTTTGTGAAAAAGTGCTAGTTTTCCCCCCAAGGGAGCTGCCAAAAGGGAAGAGCTTGGCATTGGAAGGGGGGGAAGTCATTGGGACTGTTTCCTGTAAGGCTGTGACTTGTCCTCACCTCCTTTTGGGTTTGAAGCACCCCACTGTCTTGGTCTGCAAGAGCCTTGGGGCTGAGATCTGCCTATTGGGAGTCTGTATCTGCCTCTTTGTGGCCTGTCTGACACTGGAAAGGACCAATTTTTTGTAGGCCAATTTCTGCTAAATCGAGGTGGCTGTACCTGTAAGAAATCCTTTACTGTTTGCATAGATTTTGCCTTATCTTCCATTTTCTTTAATACCTCTCTGCCTTAACACCAAATAAAATATCTTGCTGTAAAGGAGCATACAATATTTTTGCCTTAACATGATCTGGTAAACTTTGTTTTTTTAATCAAGCATGCCTTCGAATCACAGATCCTGTAACTGCTGCTCTACAAGAAGCCTCTAATGAATCAAAACTCATTGCAGAGTATGTTTTCCCACTTGTTCAGCTGCATGCAATAAATCCTGCATTTCCTTGAAGTCAGGATGTTCTGCACTAGTACTCATTTTCTGTTTTAATTCAGACATTAAGTATTGTTGGTATTTAAGAATGTGAAACTGGCAATTTAAAGCCCTCACTGCTAAAGTTGCAGAAGTGTAAACTTTCTTCCCCCATCTGTCTAATGCTCTTGAATCCCTGTCAGAGGGAACTGGATTTTTAACTGTGGAAGCCTTTACCCCTTTGGGACCCTGGGAAATAGTTTCTGGGTCAGCAGCAGGGTTTCTATAAAGAAATTTGTGAGAGTCAGGGACTCTGTAGTACCGGTCTGGCTTGACTGGAGCAGGGGCTAAAGAATCAGGATTTAAACTGGATTCAGAGAACACATCCATCCACAATATCCAACACTGGCGGAATAGCAAGGGGCCTGTGCTGAGGCAATAAAAGTCTCTGAGCCTTTTCTTGAATTCTGAATAATCCTGGCCCTCCCAATGGGAATGCTCCCTCATGGTATGTAAAGTTTCCCCAAAAGAATAATCCTCAGAAGAGAGGCTGAAGGAATTGATTCTTAAGCATCAGAGTCCTCATAGGGGGGTAAAGAGTATTCCTGGTCTGAAGAGGAATCAAAATATATAGAAACCTGGTCAGAGGAATCATAGTCTGTATCCTGCCTAGGCCTTTTATCAGGAGGGGGATGGGAACCCCTGATCAGAGTAATCAAGTCTTCGGCCATTTCGAGCATCTGTTTTCTAGGCATGGAAGCCTGTCCAGGTGAATGCTGTACTTGTTTCTTTGTCTTTAATGGAGTTTTAGACTTGGCTGTAGTTTTAATGGTAAGTTGAGAAGGTCTGAAAACACCCTCAGAAGAAGATGCCTGCTCAGCAGCTCCGAACCCATCTGAAGGGTTAGTCTCCGTAGGCCCAACACCTAGAGTATCCAGAGGCCTAGGTACCTCCATGTGGGAGTCGGTAGCGGGTGTCAGGGGCTGCGAAAGCGCCTCACTGAGAACCGGCGACTGGCCTATTAGAGGCTTCATCATCGGTTTTGGACTTCGGACGTCTGTCCTTATACTTGTCTCTGTGTTTTTTGTGCATTACGGTAGTCAACTGTTCCGACGGCATGGTATAATTAAATCTTCAGCCAAAGTAATGGTAAGCAAAATCAAAATGGCGTTTAATAGTGCGTTTGTTAAATCTTGCACAAAACCGACTAGTGACATCATGATCTGGGCCTAGGCATGGAATACAGTAAAAATGAAAATCCTTATGAGGTATTTGCTTCCCACAAGAAATACAATTATTAACTTTTGCTGACATCGGTTTGAGGCAAGAAAAAGTTTCCCCAACGGGGTACTTAGCTTTATTGAAGACTTCGGTTCTGAAAATCGAATGACATCTAAGGAGTCTGCCAACTGGCACTTGCGAACTGCTTTTGCTTTGGGCACCGTGCGGAAAGACTGAAGAAAATGGCGTCGGTTGCATCTTATATACCCCTGGCGCACTGACGTCAGGGAGGAAGCGACAGCAACCGACGCCAGACCAAGACTTTGGAACTCTGGCCGACTGCGGGCCCGCCTGACGGCAGGATAACCCAAGTGTAATGACTGCAGCAGTGAAACACGATGAACATCCACTGCTGTGCACCATTCTATGGGCACGTAGCCTGTGGAGAGGCTGAGGTTGAACAGCGTGTTTAGGTGGGGGGTTAGTTCATTCTGTAGTTCGTGATAGACACAGCCTGGGACACCATCTGATCCCATTGATGCTGTGTTTTTCGCTTTTGAAAGGGCTGTTTTCACCTGTGCGTCTGATTTTTGGGACACTCCACTTTTCTGGTATTGTTGTGGGCCATTATGGAGGTGAGAGGGGGGTGAAGTTTGCACTGAATCTATCTGCCAGATGTTGGCAATATCAGTAGGTTGAGTATATTTTGTGCTATTTTGCACTGGTTCAGTGCATATCTGCGAGTTGCCACTTAGATTCTTGACATAGCTAAAGAAAGATTTGTGGTTATCTTTTGAATCCTTGGTTATTTTTCTTTCAAAGTTAGTCTTGGATGATTTTTTGAGGGACCTTAGTTTCTTACTGATACTGATCATGGATGCCTTTCCTTCTTGGGATTTGCTTTTTTTCTGAACTAGTTTCCTCCTTCTATTGTATAGCCTGTTTATGGCAGGGGTCCACCACACTGGTTTCCTTCTCTTAGAGTGCGTCTTGGTTTTGCTAGGGATGGCACAATCCATGCATCCTTGTAGGTGCTCAGAGTGCAATTGTAAAGGTTTCTGCATCTTGGACAGCGTTATCCTTTAGCGTGGGGGCTGTGAAACTTACCACCTCTGTCTTAAGTAAGGTGAAGTTTGCTTTAGAAAAGTTTTTTTACTGTGGTTTCCTTGGTAGGGTGGTGGTGGGGTGTGGACATCCAAAGTGATTAGTTTATGGTCTGATCTAACCAGCGACGGGTTCACCTCTGGTGTGGAACACATCGCCCATGTTGGTGATGACCAAGTCCAATATGTTTTCACCTCTGGAAGGGGAGTTTACCAGCTGATCCAGGGTGTTTGAGTTGAATTCCAGGAAGCGCTGGGCCTGGGAATTTGTACTAGAGTAGTTTTCCCATTGAATGATAGGGTAATTGCCCAATATCAGGGTGTTCGGTAGGACCTTCATGTTTTCCATTGTCTCCAGAAAGGTGGAGTGGTGGTCCTGGGTCATGGAGGGCGACCTGTAGTAGGCCACAATTCACATTGCAGATTTGCCGGATGTTAGTTGCACATGGATGATTTCAGAGATATCATGCTGCGCCACTAACCTAGAGGTGTAGGTATCCTTGATGAATATGGATACACCCCCTCGTTTTGTGTTTCGGTCCATGTTCTGTGGCCGAAACATGTGGTATGAGTTGTAGTCCGGTAGTACTGGGGTGCTCTCTGGAGCCTTGAACCAAGTTTGTTACTGCACAGATGTCGACGTTCTCCATACTGAGGAGTGCTTCAAGCGCGTGCATTTTGAGATTTACACTCCTGGCGTTGAGTAGCATAACCCTCAGTTTATTGTTAATTGCGCTGTTTACGGAGGTGGGTTTGACTTTTGAGCCTTGCCTAAAAAAGGCACTATGGGGGCAGCAAGAGCCTTGGCCAGTATTCTAAAGCCTAGGTGTGACAGGTGCAAGCCGTCTCTTGCGAAGCAACACAGCTTGTCGAGCATGTTGTCCCAGGTTGACAGACACTGGATCCCCTTTGAATGACACCAGAAGCTTAGCCAATTGTTGAAATTGATCATTTTTTCTTTATACGGAGGTACCACTCTTGGTGAGGGCAGGATGCTACTCAGGGTCAGGATCATACCAGCCTGGGCTGCATGATCAGAGAGCTCTTCCATGTCTCTTTTCTTGTAGTCCAGGGAGGTATGTCTCAGGTCATTCACACCAACATGAACAATGACAGACTCATATTTGTACTTGTTCTGGAGTGACCAGAGTGCTTGTGTTATGTGGCGGATTCTGGCTCCCAACAGGCAGCAAACAGTAACCTTCTGCTTGTCCAGCCTAGTGAGTGGGACGTCAGTGTGCCTGACTAATAGTCACTTATTACTTGTGTGTTAGGTATGTTATTTCGCCTTAAGGACTGTGATTGTGCGGCACACTGATTTTGTGTTTTACGTGTTGTCTGGTTTGTGACGGGAAGTGCAGGTTGTTTGGGTCTGCTTTGGAGGTCTCTGATGCTTTTGCAGGTTTTTATTTAGAGCCTCCGAGTATGATTTTGCGTATTTATGTGTATTTTTTGCCAGTGCTGTTTTAGGAGGTCTGTGTGTGGCTGGAGGTGTGGTGCAAGTGTTAACCTTCTCCTCTCGACTGTCTGTTCCAGTCTTGGGTGGAGACAGCTTAGCTTCCAGTTTGGCTGTATAATTGCATTTCTCGCATATGTTAGTGTTTTGTAGTAGGAGGAGACTGCTGTCTGTGTACATGAGGCAGTTGTAACATTGCCTCATGATACCCAGATTCACCAGCTGGACTGGAGAGTGCACCTGAAGTTGCCCTTTGATCATTCCTGAATAGTAGGGTGAGCTGCTTAGTCACTTGGTTGGTGAGCGGTGAATAAACAGTCTTGCCCTGCTGGGCAATCAGTGTCAGGATATATTAGTGCTTGCTATTAAGTCTGAGCAAGTGCTGGGCTGTAAGATGCTTTTTGAGTGCTTAGGTTGAGAGTTAGACTAGTTTCAAGGGGAAAAACTGAAGAGGAGACTTAGTGGAGCCAGGAATAATTTAACGGCAGCTAACAGGCACTGCCCTGTGCGCAAAACCATACAAACGCGTTTTTTATAGCAGGGAAATGAAAGAGAAATTAGCCCAAAATGGCCAATAAACTACTAACTTCTGGGCTGGAACCAATCCTCCAGGGACAAGGTTGCTCAAAGCTCCCCTCTCTCACACAGGTGAACAAAGAAACTTCCTTCTATCCAAGGTATGGGCAAGCTCAGAAACTAGTATCACAGCCCTGAATTCAGCACTAGCCTGAAAACTGGACTATACTAGCTTAGAAAGGCGGGAAACAAGGAATTTTTTTGTTTTTGTTTTTTTGAAAAGATAAGGCACAGTAAAAAAAAAATACACTAAAAACAACTTTAAACTACTACAATCAGAAAAGGCCATCACACTTTAGTGTGCAGCCTACAACAGTTAAAATAAATTTAAACAAAAAACAAATTTTTAAAAGTGCAGGCAGTCAAATAAGTACATGTGAAAAAAAGCTTTTATATCACAAACGCTGGAAAATCTGCGTTTAGGCAGAAAACTTAAGTACAGCAAGAAAGTAAAGAAAACTGATAATCACTTCAAAGTCTCTCTTCTAAGCTAGAAGGCTTGTACCAGTTTAAGGCTTTCTAGTGCTACCCAGTAGGTTAATTACAGGAAAGATGGGAAACAAGCGCAGCTGTGGACTTTTAAACCAGAAAGGTGAAAGAGACAAACTGTCCAAATGGTCAATAAACTACAATTTCTGGGGCAAGAACCTCTCCTCTCGTGGTAGACAGGCTACCTAGTGCTTACCATTCCCACTGATAAGCTAGAAGGCTTTCTTCCAACACAGAAAAGCTTGCGGGGCTCAGAAGCTTACCAACAGTCCTGGATACAGCAACTCTATCTGGACTAGGCTAGTTACACGAAAGGTGGGAAACAAGCGCAAGTGCAGCTTTTAAACCAGAACGTTGAAAGAGATGGAAAAAAAAACTGCCCAAATGGCCAACAGTTACAATTTCTGGGCCAGGAACCACTCCTCTTGTGGTAGATAGGCTACCTAATGCTTACTACTCCCACTGATAAGGTAGAAGGCTTCCCTCCAACACAAAGACTTGCGGGGCTCAGAAGCTTACAAAAAGTCCTGGATACAGTAAATCTGTACCTGGACTAGACTAGTAACAGGAAAGGCAGGAAACAAGCACAAACACAGACTTTTAAATGAGAAGGTTGAAAGAGATGGAAAAGCTTCCCAAACGGCCAGTAAACTAATTTCTGGGACAGAAACCACTCCTCCTGTGGTAGATAGGTTACCTAGTGCCCACCACTCCCACCAACAAGCCAGAAATCCTCCCTCCAACACATAAGGGCCCGGGAGGCACAGAAGCCCACCAACAGTCCTGGACACAGCAAATCCGTACCTGGACCACACCAGTCACAGGAAAGGCAGGGACCAAACGTAAAACGGGCTTCCAACCAGAAAGAGATGGAAAAACTGTCCAAACTGCCAATGAACTACAACTTTAGGGCCAAAACCCACCCCTCCCCATGGCAGATACGCTACACAGTGCCCACCATTCCCACAGACAAGCCAGAAGGCCTCCCTCCAACACAAAGGCCTGGGGGGGCCCAGAAGCCCACCGACAGTCCTGGACACAGCAAGTCTGTATCTGGACTTGATTAGTCAAAGGAAAGGCAAGAAACAAGCTTAGAATTTTTTTTTGTTAGAGAAAAGCAGCTAAAACAGCAGTAAATACAATTCAAATTGTAGTGCAGGCCAGCACACTAGAGTGTGTAGCAACACTACTGCAAATACAGTTCAAATAAATGCAATTAAATTAACAAACTAAAAAACAAGTGCAGAAGGCAGCAAGTTAGAGGGCTACTAACAAGCAGTAATAAGTGCAGAGTAAGAGCGACTGAACAAATAGCACGCAGAAGAGCAACTAAGACAGTTACAGTAAGAGCAGCTGAATAAATTATATATATATATATATATATATAAATATATATATATATATATATATATATATATATATATATATATATATATATATTTTTGTTTTTTTGTTTTTTTGAGGGAGGGAACAGAGCAGGATTAAGAGGCTATAGGGGGTTGTCCTTCCCAAATGCTCTCTTTGTACACAGTAGGAGTGTCTGAAATCAGAATATGATCTCACTGCACTCAGTTGAGTGAGCAAATGAGATGGGCCAAGGAGGAGTATCCAATTACAAATCAACAAGAGGGGCGGGCAATTTCAAAGCCACCAACATAAACACCAAAACAAGAACAGGGAGGGTGGGTAGGGAACTAATTGGAGAGAGACAGCCATAACTTCAGTTGAGTTAATATTCAGTGAAAAACACAAATAAATAAATTAAATACAGTACTATATGCAAAAGAACAGATAAAAGTGTACTTAAATTCACTTATACGTCCAGCTGATTTCAGGTAGATGTTAGCCGGCCAAAGCTCTGATATTAAGCAGAGATAATTCAAAATGTGCCACTTATATAAGGCAAGACAGAATGTCAGTGATGAGGTGAAACTACCCCCCCCACACACACACAAACACACTGCTATCAATGGCTACACAGAAATTCTAAAAAGTACTCTGTAGAGAGAAAGCCACAACTTCAGTTGCGTTAATATTCAGTGAAAAACACAAATAAATAAATTAAATACAGTACTATATGCAAAAGAGCATATAAAAGTGTACTTAAATTCACTTATATGTCCAGCTGATTTCAGGTAGGATGTTAGCCGGCCAAAGCTCTGAGGAAATATTTAACAGTTTGCATAGATTTAGCTTTTTCCTCCATCCTTTTAAGTACTACTTCTGCTTTGTTGCCAAACAGGCGGTCCTGGTTTAAGGAAGCATCCAGTAATTTAGCTTTAACATGATCTGGCAAATTGTGCTCCTTAAGCCAAGCATGCCTTCTAAGAACAGACCCAGTGACAACAGCCCTGCAAGATGCTTCTAAAGAGTAAAAACCACATTGCAAAGTATGTTTACCAACTTGTTCAGCAGAATGCATTAAATCCTGTAATTCTTTATTTTCAGCACAGTCAGGAATCAACATCATTTTCTGTTTAAGTAGTCCAATAATATGCTGCTGATACTTTAACATATGAAACTGGCAGTTTAAAGCCCAAATGGCCAAAGTAGCAGAAGTGTATACCTTTTTACCCCATCTGTCCAGGGCCCTGGAATCTCTATCAGGGGGGTAGGGGTTTTGGCAGTAATGGCCTTAATGCCTTTGGGTCCCTGTGAAATGGTCTCTGGGTCCACAGTAGGATTCTTAAAGAGGAACTTGAAAGAGTCAGGTACTCTGTAATACCAATCAGGTTTTCTGAGAACCAGAGGTAAAGTGTCTGGGGCCAGGCAGGATTCCAAGAAGGCATCATCTACAATGTCCAGTAAAGGCCTGTGTTGAGGTAGGAGTAAGAATTCCCTAAGCCTCCTTTTGGAGTCAAGAGTAATCCTGGCTTACCCAGCAAAAATGCTCCTTAAGAGTGTGCAAGGTTTCACCAAAAGAGAACTCTTCTGGAGGGGAAGCAGAGGGTATGGAATCCTCTGCATCAGAATCCTCATAGGTAGATAAGGGCAAATCCCAGTCATCAGAAGAAACAAATATCAGAATCCTGATCAGAACAATCAGAAGGAAAATCAGTTCTAGGTCTCTTAGAGGGAGAAGGCTGGCTTCCCCTAATTAGCGTAATAAGGTCTTCAACCATTATTTGATTTTTTAAACATATGGGCCTGACCATGCAGTTTGGACGTCAGTTTTCTAGGCGTGGGTAGAGTTTTATGCCTTGATGAAAAAGATGGTGTCAGTTTGAAATGCAAGTCCGTAGGCCTGAATACACCCTCAGGAGCCGGTGCCTGCACAGAGGCTCCGGACCCATCCAAAGTAGAGACATCCGCAGGTTCCATAGTTGAAGCATCTCGCGGTACACCAGACTCCAAATGGATCTCAGTAGAGGCCTGCTAGACTGAAGTAGTGGGTATCAGGGGCTGCGAAAGCGCCTAACTTAGTACCGGTGAACTGACGACTAGCTTAACTAAAGCTTCGTCAGCAGCTTTGGACCTATGCTGTCTCTGTCTTTATCTTTACATTTATTCAGAATGTTGGTAGTCGGGTGGCTTACTGAAGCCATTTCTGGAAAATTAAACAGAGTACTAAAATAGTTTGCTGCAAAAATGGACAGATGAACAGTTCGAGGATTGAATAAGGCACAAAACAGACAGCGAGGGACGTTGTGGTCTGGGCCTAGGCAAGGAATGCAGTACGAATAAAAATCTTTGAGGCATTTGCTTTCCACAGGTATTACAATTAACTTAGACTGACATCGGTTTAGAGTACGAAAAAGGATCCCCAAATGGGTACTTAACTTTTTTGAAGATTTCGGTTCTAAAACTAGAAAACGAAAATTTCAGGAGTCTGCCGATCGGCACTTGCGAACTGCTTCGGGCACCGCATGGCAAGAAAGACTGATGTAATGGCATCGGCTGCATGCTTTATACCCCTGACTACCTGACGTCACAGGACCCAAGACTTTGATAATCAGGCCGGCTGAGGGCTACCTGCAGGCAGATAACCCAAACGTAATGACTTCAACAGTGAAACACGAAAAACATCAACAACTTATTCAGCCAGAAGGTTCTTACTTGAGAACTTACTGGAATTCTCTACCTTATAAACTGGTTCAGCTTCATCATAGCAGGGCAGAGGGAGTCAGGCAACATTGATGCATTAATAAATGCATCTTCCAGGACTTCCAAAGCTGAAGAACTGCAATACACCAAGGCTTGGGCAGGACCATGAAGCTCCTGTACCCTCAAAACAAGGCCTACAGGTTACAAGTTCTCTTCCTCATCTCAATGGAAGATATCAGTCATCCTGTAAAGAGTACCCCCCAAAGGAGATCTTCTGTGGTAAAGGATCACAAAAGATGGCATTCTCAATATTAGACTTACAGTAAGAAAGGGATAGTGTGTGTGTCTGACATACACCACCCATCCTAAGAGTCTGGAGTATCAGAATCATCCAACCAGCACAGGTTCTAGACTTAGTTTCTTGGAAGGATCCTTGATATCCAAGGAGTTCCCCACTCATGTCTGTTTGCATTTTAAAAAGTTCATGAAATCCTGAGGCAACTCAAACAGGTCTTAGGATGAAACTTGAGTTGTGGGCTGGATCAAGGAACCACACTACTTGGACAAGCCTGCAAGTGCCCTTCTGTGCTTCAGAACTTTAGGCTACTGTTGTAAAGGACAATTTGGCCTTAGAGACACTGGGAAGTGAGAGATACCACCCTCCACATCGCTGATTATGTGGGTGTCAGCTGCCGAGGCCTTTAGAGACGCTTCTGAGCTGACTGATGGCATGGCAGTTTTAGTCTAGGAGGACATGCCTAATGAAAGCAACATAATGGAACGTGAAAATGCCTCAATCTCCATCTTAAACAAACTTAGGGAAGACTTCTGACTTAACTGCTACCACTTTTCACTACCTTCTCAAAAGGCAATTCAACCGCTTGCATTTCTAGAGAAGACTTGTGGAGGCCTTGGAGCAAGACTAGACTAGGTACATGGTTTTCCTGGACCTATTTATTCCTGCAGAATTTACCCTGCAACAGATTTTCCTTGGGGTAAACTGTCACAGTATGAATAACTGTTGACATTATACTTCATGCCCAAAAAGTGGCGTCGGGGAAAGTGTGACATCAGCCGACGCCGGACCCAGACTTTGGAATCCGGCCGACCGAAGGGCTGCCTGAGGCAGGACAACCCATATGTGATGACTGCAGATGCATCCTTGAAGGACATCAAAGCTCTGAAAACCTGCCAGCCACTAGGCTCCTTCAATCATGAATCCCAGAAGTGATGACTGGAAGGGTAAATATTCTGATGAACATCTCATGCTTTGCAGAGACCAACTACACCAGTAAGCTCTTATCATAAGCAAAGGATAAGGGTTTGCAACACCACAACAGATGAATGATGCCTACTTCCACCAGCTGGCTTGATGCCAGTCTAACATCTGAGCAATATAAAAAAAAAAATAGCTGTAGTTATCTAAAATGTCAGAAAATGGGCTTCTTAGTACCTGCAAGTAGAAAATCAAATGCTACATTATGATCCACAAGAAATAAAGGATGCCAAATGTCATCCAATTCAAGGTTACCATCAATGCAAACTCAGTATTATCAGAGTATTCTGATTGTGCGCCCCGCGCCCCCCCATCTGAGCCCAGTTTCCTTCCAGTTATGGTTAAACTATTTGTAGTAATGAGAAAAGATGTTGTACTTGGGCTTAAATGTCTTGGAAACGCCGTCCCTAACCTTAGAATTTGCAAGCCTATAGTTTAACACTTATGAGCAACATTTCTTTCACTTTGCTCCAGTTTAGTAACCGATTCTTCTGTACAAGAATAAAGAAAAGCCTGCAAAATGAAAGGGCGTAAGGTGCTACTATGTGAAAAAACAATTCCTCCAATGGTAGGAAACTCTGTAGTATCTTTGCACTTGAAGGAATTATGACTAGCTTAAACCTAAAACAGGATGAATGCCTACTTGTTACACAGTCAAGCTTCAAGATAAAGACATTAATGCACATCTGAACAATAGAACTCTCCTATCCAGTGCAACACTCAGTTTTACAGTGCAAGAGAAAATGAAGATGCTATCAAAGACCAAAGGAAGAGTAGAAGAATGGACTTTTTCCCCTTATTTCACTACAATGTGAAACTCTGTGTACAAATGAACAACTGCAAGCAACTGAAAGTAAGACGGAGATGAAGACGAGAGAGGCACAAACCTTACAATGCAAGGACAGACAGATGTTCTTTATGTTAAAACTGCTGTTCCGGAAAATACTAGAGACTGCTGCTTGCTGTCAAGGAAAAAGCCATACACCATTAGCCTCAATGCACATAGACACAAAGCAATAACTGTGGTGCCCTTACCTCAGCCTCAATTTCAGCCTGCCTTTTCTCCAGCAGCTTTGCCACCACCATAGCTCTGTGTCTGCCAGACCTCTTGCAGGTGACTGCCCACTCGCATAGTAGTGCCACCACAGCATCATCGTCAGGTGTTATCTAATAAAAAAAAAATTAAAGGGAAAACCATTAAATCTTCACACTCTGGTCCACCCAAAGCCACCCCCATATATCCCTCAAATGAAAGAGGGTTCCAAACAAAAGCATAAATGCAACAAAATGAAGCAAGTGGGTTCTGCTGCTCCTTATCTCTTCTGGTCCTGACCCTTTAACCAATTATCATTATCGTAGCACCTGCATTAACTAACGATAAAACAGAAGCAAAATCAACGGCCAAAGTCAGGTTCATAAAGCAGTTCCATTGCTCTGACAAAGGCTGAGCTCAAAATTCTGGTTTAACAGCCACCAACAAACATTCTTCTAGATATAAACTGACAAACAGAAATCACAAAACACAGAAAACAGAACATTTTCTTTCTGCAGTCAAGGACAAAGGATTTTTCATCATCATACCTTCAAACGCGTCTTCCCATCCACCTTTCCCACTAGGTCAACGAATAAAATTCCAAATAAACCTACTGCTTCAGCTTAAAAACAGGTACTAATTACAGTACCACAGCACCTATACAATGTAGCACACACAGTTATTTTACTAACTTTTTAATTCAGGACATATTGAATGCCCTTGTCCCAAAGACCCTGCTCACTGCATGTCTTAAGGACCATTACACTTCTGAAAGAATGAAATCCTTAAATTCAACTCTTCTCGCATATTAAACACAACCACTGGCTTAAAGTGTAAAATTATGCAGAACTACTCCAAAAGCATGCTATTGGCCTGGATGACGCACCTACTTGGACAACTGTGTAAACCAATTGCTTGACCTTTTAATGACAGCTTTTTTTCTTAAAATGTAACACAATGTTATTCAATTGTTACATTATACCACAATCTAAATACTCATTACTAGCCTGGCTTTTTGGCATACAAGGATTAGCAAAAATAGCAATGAATGAGCCACGTGGGGGAGGAGGGATGACTGTCTACTTTCCTCTTCTCCAGGGGGAAAGGGATGCAGCTACTGCAGAGCACATAGGGAAAAGCAATTTCCCTACTAGAGATCAAGAAAAATGCTTTCCTTGCTTCAGGGTTGGGTGCAAGGGCTGCCTGACGGCAACATTCCTCATGGAAGTGAGGGACAACCACAGTATACAATCCATGGCACTGACCCATTCCCCCTGCTTAGCTGAGTGCGTGTGAAGAAACTGGGTCATAAAAGGAAAAAAAAACTCAAAACACCCCTACTGGCTCTTTGAATGATGGCTCCTTCCAGTCCATGCTCCCTCCAGTGATGGGAAAAAAATTGGCCTGACAAGCTTGGAGGCAGCTTATGACCGACAGACAGCTATGGCAAAACTGGGGGGGGGGACGACCTCAGAGCTACCTTTAAAAGCACAGTATGATAAGCCCATAAGCTGTCAAATATCTCTCTTTTTTTTTTCTTAAGCTGCATATGATCCACCCTGTTTTTCCTAAAGAGCTGAAGCAATGTTCTTCGCTTCAGCAAACATAAGAGAATTATTCTGCTGTCTTGGCAACATCACAAAGTATTAAACCTTTAAGATGACAGACACGTAAAAAAAAAAAATAAATAACACTGAGGCAATCTCCGATACCTTTCTACTGACTATGCATATAATCAAAGTGAATGCAGGAACTGAGACACGTGTTTGCCATACCAACTGATCTGCGAGAGGGCCACCTTTAGTCAGTCCATGGCTGGTTAAACTTTCAGTCACTCAATGCTGCATTTTCTTCTGTAAAATAAAGTTTATGAACTAGCAGACACCTCACTGGTGAGGAAGGAGCTGAAGCTCTTCTGAAAAAATGATATTCGTCGACTAGGATACAGCTGGTCAGACATCCACAGACTTCTTGATCAGGGATGGTATATCTACTGCTCAGGAGATGCTTGAGATAAGGATAGTCACAAGCTCCTAGATTAAAGCTCAACAGTTGGAATCTGTACCTGTGGATGAGACGGTTGCTTCAATGAGACAAGTTGTAAAAAGAAAAACAATAGAGACATGTTTATGCATATGCTAATTGCTGTTCAAAGTGCTTGTGCTTCCTGGAGATGTAGGTGTGGTTCTTCAACAAAGGGAGATTTCAAAGCTCATGTGGAGAATGATGAAGACATCTGGAGGGAAGGATGTTACTGAAGAATGACTAGTTTGGTCAAAGCCCAAGTGAATCATTATCAGACTTTTGTGCTAGTCTTGGACTGTTCACTACAAAAAAAACATATAAACACAAGGCTGCTCATAAGTTTAACTGATGTTAAAACACCTCGAGAAAAAGGTCAATGACACTTTGTAGTGCTACCATAAGACACGACTGCCATGTGTTCTGGGGACAAGAGGAGTTGCAAGCTACCAACAGCTCACTACTTGGTGGCAAATTGTATGACTAGAAAAGTCAATCAGTTAACAAGTGTACCTTGAGGACATCAAGAAAACACTTGGGTAGGATGAGTTCAGTTCCCATCTTAAGAGCTTTGTCTATATCAAATAGATTAGACATAATGAAGTCAGAATGTGGTTCTTCAAAACCTCAGTATTCAAAGCAGTGGCAAGGAGCCGTGGGGGGAGGGAAAAAAAAGTCAAGCATGAAATGGTGACAACCGCAGAAGCCACAGATGGACACAAGTTAAAGAATCCATCCATTTAATACTACCAACAGATCAGGAAATCAGACACATTTCTAACGGGGCATTAAGGAGTTCTGCTTTAACATGATCTAGCAGTAGATAAGTACTCAGTCAATTATGTCTTCTTAGCATCAACTCTATAGCTGCACCTTTATATGATACACCCGCAGCAACACAGGCGCATTTTATGGAATAATTGTCTACCTGGAAAAAGATGAGGTATAGCTGAAACACCGTCTTTATAAAGTCCTTCTTTGTCTGCTCAGCATTGTCTTTGAGTTGGGATAGCAAAGTATCCTGAAACTTCAGCATGTGTGCTGAAGGTCAAGATTACAGCATGCACACGTTCTTCCTCACTCTGACAAGAAACCCATCATCCACTCCACCCCCCCACCCCAGCTTTTCCAAGATGGCTGTGCAACAATCAACAGCTTAATTTCAACTCTCCCAGTGTGAAAAAAGAAACTGGTAGATAAGGGCCAGTAAGTATGCCTGTTTTAGTAAAATTCAATTACCAGCTGTAGGTACACTTGTCTGGATACCAGTAAAGAAGTGTACAGAGCCTTTAAGAAAATTAACTAGAAAAGGTGAAGAGAAAACAATGACTGGGAAGAATCCTGCACCTGTTCAGCAAAAAACAGTTCAAGCTCCAGCTTCGTTACAAGAAATGGCGTCCAGTAATTTAGAGGAAAAAATAAGTGAAATGTGCTCAGAGTTGATTAAAATAAATGAAACACATGTATATCAACTCAAATGACAAAATATGGGAAAAAATGGATGAAGCTTTAAATAGCTATTCAGATAAACTGATAAAAATGCAAAAATAAAGATACTACGCAAGAAGAGCGGTTTCAAAAAAATTGTAGCGTTAGGGGACACAGCACACAAAGAAAATCTGATTTTCTGCTGTACCAGGGAACCTGGAAAGAACAGACTGAAGAGTGCTATTAAAGTACAAATTACTAACTGGATTGGAATTTCACAGCAGCATTTAATTGAAAGCGTACATTGCGTGTATGACCACACCTGGCCATGACAAAGCAGCCAAGACCGGCATTAGTAAAGATGCAATCTTACTGGATATTATTCTACGATCTGGTTTCCTCCCACATTACAAAGACGTGCATCTGGAGCGTTTCTCCCTGGGCCTTTGCTGAAAATTGGTTTTGCTCCAAGTCGGACTTTCCCAGTTAACAAATTTTAAATAAATAAAATAATCAATCTGCAGAAAGAGGTGTTCCTGACAAAACTGTGGCAGTATAGCAAAATACTAAAAACTGGATACAGAGTATTTGCGAAAAAAGAGTATTCACCGTACACGACGCAGAAGAGAGCTGGGATCATGGAAACTTGCCTTCCCAATTTCTTTGCAGCAGGTTTGGTGGACATGTGTATCTTGAGACAATGTAACGACAGTCATTTTCACTGACAACCATTTAATCCTTAAAGAAATGTGAAAAATGTATATGCAAAATATCGCTACAGGCAAAGCTCTCACATACAAGCACAGAATAAAAATCAGGTCGTCAGAAACGTGCGCTACACACACTTCACACAAAGATCAATTTCTGCTGGGGCACTTAAATGCAATCTTCTCAAACTCCAAAGATCTCCCAGACACTCCATCCGCATAAATCATCAGTAAACCAAAAAAAAAAAACACACACTCAAAAGCAACGCTTAAGACTACATATACAGCCACAACCAGTAGCCTCTCAACTAAAACGCCCATAAGGCAAACCAACACAGAACCCATAACTGTAGCCATAAGGGACTCCATTATGCAATGTACTGATGCCCCATTCACCAGGCTGGACAAAGAGAAAATAACGGTCAGCTGATTATCAGCAGCCATGATTCGCCAAGTTTCACAGCACTCAAGTCACTACACCACAGGTACCAGTATGTCATAGCCCACGTATGTGTAAATGACCTGAGGTGCACCTCCACAAATATATGAAGAGAAATTACAAAGCCTTCTGTGCGTCCCAGGCTGGTATGCCCCTAGCATTCAGCAGGACTCTACCTTCATCAATGATATCACAATACAAACAAAAGATGATTTGACTTGAATAACTGGCTTAGTTTCTGGTGTCATTCTATAGGGATACAATATTTGTCAGAGGCCATGATTAACATCTAGGTGCAAGTAGCCCATAATACCCACTGTATTTTCCCTCACAAGATCTATCACTGAATATAATGCTTCCTTCAGCAAGCACCTGACCAGGCACATGCAACAACAAACTCCACAGAGATTTCTCACAAAAAGATTACAGGCTACAAACACAATGTCCTATACAAATAGCCTCAAAGCCCTAGATCTATACTCCATTTCCTACAGCATCCTTGGATCTCAGTATGATGACCCTTTTGCATATCTGCAGAATAAAAAGCATCAGAGCTACGCGTTCTAAAGACCCAAACTTTGCCTATGACAAACAGGACATGCTGGAGGGACATATAATTCTTCTTCTCTGGAACAGACTTCCCATCCATTTGAAGCAGAGCCCTTCTCTAACCCTATTCAAACATAATCTGGACCAGTGGAAGAGAAATTGAAAATTCACTCCAGGTCTGGCACCCATGTCTCGGATGGCAAGGCAACCATTAAATCATGTTCTAGTTAGCATACACACACTAAAATAACCTACGGAACAATAACTGACAGGATACATTTGGGTTGCATATGAATCTATAAGCTCTGTAACTGATAGATGAGGCTTTGCAGTGTTCAGTGTAATCAACAAAGACTAGGAGAGACATGGAAAAAAATGCAAGTAAAAAGTAACCTACTCTGTGTTAGAGCAGTCAAGAAAAAGTCATTTGGGTAAACGAACAGTTTTAGCCCTTACAGACTCTGATTCACAGCAACTAGAGAGAAATTCAGTGACCACCAGTTGGGCCCATAAGATCAAATACTGAATTCTGAATTGATGAACCCTGGATAGTTCTTGGAACAGCAGAAACCTCCTGCACACCTTGATGTATGTACTCAGACAGTCGATTTGAGGTCCAGAGAGCATATTCATTCTCCAACTGACAGAAAGAGAATGACTGAATGCATTATGACCATCCATACGCTTTTTTCTCAAGGGCAAGTTCACTTGGGCTACTGAAGTCTAGGTTATTTTGATATCCAAAAAATAAGAAGGTAATAACCTAATCCTTTCTGGTCTTGTTTCAGGAAAACTGTCCATTTTCTTTCGACACAATTTTAACAGGGTGGGCTAGCTGGCAAGAGAGAGGGAAAGAAAGAAAAAGAAATAAAGGGTTTAGGAGGGATGAAAAGTACAGCCTCTGGATACCGGTCGTTTTTTTTTTTTTTTTTAAACAGTTTTATTGATTTTGATTATATTGAAAACAATCACATAGACATAAGATAATTTACATTACAGATTTACAAATTGATAACATGTACTTATAGCATTTAAATATGAATATACGAATAACACAGCAAACTAAAGTATGTACATAGACATCCAGTATTTATACATGTTAACATACACTATAACCTTCATTTTGTAGCTTATTCTTATGAATGACACGGAAAGTCAATTACCTTTATGTAAAATGATAATTTTTTTTCCAACATATTTTGTAAGTTAACCCATAAATGATGTTCATATGTCTTACTACATGTTCTAGAGGTTATGGTTCTTATCTGTAAATGACTAACTTATTTTAATAAATTAATAAACTCAGAATGTAGGAGGATGTTTTGAAATCCAATTTGTTATGATCTTTCTAGCCACTGCTAATATAGTCCATAGTAATGAGCATTTGGTTTTCCTAACACATTGTGGAACAGGTGTATTAAATATGATTAATGATTTATTTAATATGAAGTCTGAAAAATGTGCTTGTAAAAAGTCATTTACTTTATTCCAAAATATACTGAAGGCTGGACAGTCAAAAAACCATATGTGCTTAGTTAATATATACATTAGAGTTGCATCTATTACAGATGTTCTGTTTTTTAATTAACTTTGTCCATTATTTGTGGTGTATAAAAGGATCTATTCATGAATCTCAGTGTGTAAATCTTCCATTTCAGAGAAAATGTTTTCCTAGCTGATTGCAGCATATTAACCTCATCTTGCTCACTTGGGGAATTATGAGTAATTAAACTACAATAACTCCAATAGTTGTGTGAGCAAGAAAATGTTTCTTCTCTTAAAAGTCTATAAAGGAGAGACTACCTGAATATGTATGCTGGTGTAATAATGTTGATTGAAGAAATTGTAATATCTTGGTGTCATGTTTGCTAGTTGGTGAAGCTAGTTTCAGCTTATTATCAAGATATAGTACAAGTGTGTTTGTATATCTAACCATGAGGAATTATTAAGTGTCTATTCCTGTATAATATGATCCATTGAACTAGTCTTGTATTCATAAGTTTGCTGGAACCAGTATTTGAGTTCATTGTTTTTCAGTTGAGAAATTTTGTTAATATCTGAGGTAACAAAAGTCTCTTGTGTATATGCTATAAGTTTGTCCTTTTGGCTTTTCACTGTTAGGGGTCGCTACAACAGAACTCTGGTTTGCTAATGATTGGCAGTAGATTTTTATGGTGCTGAGTTGCCAGCCTGACGCCCAACCTTCAGCGAAGGCACGCCCATTCACGCATGTCTTTCGGAGGTCACTCGACCACGAGGAGGACATGCAGACTCCACACAGAAGGCACTCCAGCAGAGAATAGAACAGGAAAACCTCTTGCTGTGAGGCAACAACTACCGCTGTACCACCGCTATAGGAAATAAAAAATAGTCTTTATATTTAACATGTTTATATATAAAGTTTCTAAAGTTAATTATATTATTATGTATGCAACTGGAAGTATGATTAGGATTAGTATGTGTGATAAAATATTCTTTTAAGATCCATATAAAAGGTGTGTTTATGAATTCTAGTTGATTTGTTGGTCTCGTTATAAGTTCCATGGCTGATACTTCCCATAAAGATTTCCACTTAGCTAAATAGGTTATATCTAAGAGCTGAGAAATTGATCTGATTATAGCAGAAATCAAATAGAGATTTTGATCTGGGAAAGCTATTCCACCATTCTTCCAGCCATTAATATGTTGATTAATAGTAATTCTAGGTTTTTTTGTGACCAAAAGAATCTTAGTATTAAAGTGTTTAGTTTATTTATAAACCTTTTTGAGGGTTGAATGGATTGCATTATGTATAAGATTTTAAGTAGAATTATCATTTTTATAATGGTTAGTCTTTCTTCAATAGTAAATATTGTATTCAATTTTGAAAATAATTCTTGGATATTTTGTAAACATTTGTTATAGTTAAATTGAATTATTGATTTAATGTATTTGGCAAGAATGATTCCAAGATATGTGATTTGATCTGCATTAGCAATGTAACATGTATTATTTCCTATCATCCTTTTTTTAATTTTTTTTTTATTATTGGAATATATGAGTAGAATGTTTGTTTTATTGTCATTGAATAATAGACTGGACATCATTTGAAACCTTTTAATTGATTCATATAATGACATGAATGAGGAGTCATTTCCCTTTGTGGTGTAAGATCATCTGCAAACACAGCTGGATTTTGGCTATATTGCCTTAATCCATTTCCAAACCCTCTATTTCTTTATTGTTCCTTATTTCATTTGCCCAGGGTTCCATGACCAAAGTAAACAGTAGAGGAGAGAGAGAGAGGACATCCTTGTTTGGTGCCTTTTGTAATAGATATTTTATTGGAAACGTATGACCCTATTTTGATATAAGCATAGGTTTCTTCATATAAATGTTTTAGAAGATTAATAAAATCATGTGAAAAATGAAAGCATTCCAAAAGAGTAAATAGATAGCTCCAATTAATAGAATCAAAGGCCACATTAATATCAAGACTAATAAGTTCCTTTTCTTCCTTTGTGGGAAGTCTATAATAGCTAGTGTTTGTTTTATATTATCAAAAGTACTTCTGTTAGTTATAAATCCTGTCTGGTCTTCGTCTATTAAGTGGGGTAAGAATTTCTTCAATCTTTCTGAGAACATATTCATAAACATCTTATAAATCGATATTCAGTAAAGATATTGGTCTGTATGAGGAACATAATTTTGGGTCTTTACTTGATTTTAAAATAAGGGATATAAATGCATATTTCCAGGATGGGGGCGTAAAATTATCATTTTGGGCCAAATTATTACCCAATATATTTCAGGATAATTCCGTTACCTGGAGCTTTGTTTAGTTTAAACTTACTTACTTGTCTTTGTATATCTGATAAAGTAATTTGTTTATCAATAACTTCCTTTTGTTGTCTGTTTATATATATATATATATATATATATATATATATATATATATATATATATTTTTTTTTTTCTTGTTAATATAATCTCTTATGTTATCTTGTGTTTGAATTTGGGTGGATTGATTAATTTCATGAAAGTGACATCTAGACTCTTCTAATACATCTTGCATACTATGTACTTTTCTTTTTTGCAGTATGTATTTCTTTAATATAACTATATTTATTTAATCTTTTGGTCTTATTCTTAAGGTTTGATAGATGTTTAGGAATTACGGAATGAGCAAGAAACCTATATTTTTCTAGTGTTCTTTGTTTTATGATGTAGGATACAGACTTGTATTCCTCATTTAGTTTGTATATCTCATCCCTTGTATTATTTGAAGACAGGTTGTCTATTTGTGTATAGTGAGTCCAGTTTCTCCTGTATTATTCTTATATCTTTATCCCACATTTTCATCTTATTATGAAACCATTTATTTGTCCATATAAATATGCTTTTAGGGCATCCCAAATAAATATATCATGTGTATCTGATGCTGAGTTTATAATTAATGAAGTTTTGTGTGTCTTCTGTTATGAATAATTGAAAATCCTTAAATTGTGTGAGATATGCTGGAATACTTTTAATTTGGACACTATGGGTGTTATTAATATTAAGTTCAAATATGATAGTATTATGGTCAGAGAATGGGCAAGATATAATTTTGCTATTAGTCAGGTTTATTCATTATGTGTGTGGAAAGAACTATTCTATCAATTCTAGAATATGTTTTATATCTATTACAATAGAACGTGTATTATAATGAGTTATGATCCACAAAATGTTATATGCCTATGAAATTTATAAGTTGTTTGGCTTGTGCTGTAATTTTTTTTTTCCTGAAGTGGTTGCATCTTTAGGGTCAAAGATACAGTCGTAGTCACCTGCCATAATGATTTGTCCCACAGATTATTAAACTATTTGATTCAATATGTGTCTAATAGTATTAGTACCAATACCAGGTAACCAACAGTTGTTTATTAATGTATATAGTTTCTTATCCATCTCAATTACAGCCAAGCAAAGCAAACCTTTATCTTGGTAAGTTTTGATTATTCTGGGTAATGGTAATGTTTTCTTCCACAATATTGCTACACCTCTTTTTCGTAGAGTCTGAGCTTACTATAATTGTGTATTTATTTATTTATTAGAATGTAAAGAGCTTCTTTGGCAATTAAGATTGGAAGCATATCGCCCTCCTGGTCTTAACAGCTCGTTATCCATTAGTTGTTTTTTAAAACTTAAAAGTTTGAAGAGGTGACGAGCTGTTTATTCACAATTTTTTTAAAATGAGTCAAAAAATGAAAAATGAGAGTCGACAAATTAATGGTTTTATAACTCTATTAGTTGACAGTGGTGGAGGGTTAATAGTTATCAGTTATTGTTATGATTATACATCATGATCATTATTTTACAATATACATTATTGATTCACATTTTATTATTTAGTCATTTTAGGTCTAGATTCGCTAACTTTTAGACCTGTTTTATTTAATGACAGTATTAAATCTATACTGAGTAGCCTAAATTTATGTTATATTATATGCTACATGTCATTTTATGTTTCTATATTTTTATTATTTAGTGAGATATGATTAATAATATTTTTCTTGGGTAGCTGTTCTAGTTATTTAGATGCTTAGGACAGTACGCATTAAATTTCATTATATTTATTATTTTCGTTATATTAGTTATTTTATTTGAAAGCAGGCAAGATACAATGTATGCATAGGTAATTTTTGATTAGTAAGCGCAGCACTTCCATTATTAGTATTTATGCTGTAGGTTGAACATAGTTATTTTATATTTTACTTATTTATCTACTTTATACAGTTTAATAATCAAAATATTGGGCTTTTTTCTTTGTTTCAAAGCTTGCTATTATTACAGTCTCGGTGTATGAATTTTTATTATGTTAACAGAGAATTGCAAATGCACCTTAGTTAGCTGTGATCTGTACCTTTAAGGAGCTAAAGGGAGGGCAAGGGGCGTGGTTAAGTGTTTCAATGCTTCAATGCTGGTATTTAAACTCACTTGTAATGGTGTGAATGTTTTGCTTGTCTGAAGAAGTTAGTGCAAGGTACTTACGAAAAGATATTACAGTGGCTTAATAAAATTTGTTGTTTTTCATGGTTTTTATGTTTTGGACTGGCCAGAGTAGAGTTCTTGGCTTTTGAATTAGCGGTGGTTTTCACTAGTTTGTTTTTCCGGTCCTGAAAGTTTATTTCTTTGGTGCTTTTAAATATTTAAATAAATTACTTCTTTTATACGGATTGTTCAAACCATTTATGTTAAGTGACATATCTTTCAACATAGTCATATTATGTACTGGAACCTGAATGATGCGTTAGTAACATATCAATATCATATGTATAATGTGAAAATATCCGCAAAAAAAATGAATTTGTTCCGAGTAAAAATATTAAATTTTTAGGAAAAAGTCTTTAGGAAAAAAATGTATTCCTTGAGCTTTATCTATATTTTCTGTAAATAAGCTATTCTGGATGTCAAACTATTTTTTTTTAAAAATTACTACACACACTAGATAAAAACAAAACCCCAAACACTCCCCACCTAGTGTTATAACCTCCTAATCCCAATGACATCTGTCACTGAGATCAACCCCTAAACTGTAACGGGGTACAAACTCCACTAATAACGTACTTTAAGTTAGAAACATTAAGATAACCAAATTCTAATGAAATCATTAAATTGTCATAATACAGTGTTATCTGGAAGGTTTATACGTTTATATCACATCTAATAAGAAACCTATGTAACCTAAGGGATTCAAAATACGATTTACATTCCAAAATAAGGCAAATGTCTAACAGATTATTTAATAGGACTAAGTAATTTAGCCCACTGCCTTACTATTAACATAGATAGCAGAGATTGTGTGTATAAACATTTCTATTAGGTTATCACATATAATAAGTTATCCAGGACACAATGTTCTTGTTCAAACCATGGTTTGTTTAAATGTAATTCAATTTTGTATTAACATGTTTGTAATTCTCGTTATAGCTCTTCCCTTTATTTAACTTGTATACATGAACACGAGGGGGAAGAGAAAAAAAAGTAAAACAAGGCTAACTTAGTTAAGATCCCTTGTAAATAGTTATATGTAGAATGACTATTTAGAAGACGGTAAGTATAATTATAAACAGTATGTCATTTAAATAAACATTGTATCATCCCCAAATGGAATGCAGTCACTATAAACACACGTATATACAGCCACTTTCACTAGTGGCAGAATAAAATATCTATTTGCAAAGTTCTTATAAGTATACCATTTTTGTTATTCAATTCTTTGCTATGCAAACAAACATTGTGAAATAATACGCATAACCTTACTTATGACACTTAAATATAAAGATTGCACAAATTTGTGAAGATATTAACTTTGAGTATGGCAACCATAATCATAGTATGCAGTGATACTTCAAAGATGAGGGGAAAAAAATACATATATATATATATATATGGTTCTACCTCACTTAAACGACACGCCGGAACATCGACATGGAAATCGCGAGCCCCAGAAGATCGACAGCTCAGAAGACCGACGCGACGGGACCCAGAAGATCGACAGTGCAGAAGACCGACCCGACGGATGAAAGCACCGACGCCGAGGATGCCGACATGGGAAAAGGCTGTGTAAGTATGCGGTAGTGACGGACGTTAGGGTGCGAGTAAGGTAAGTGTGGATATTGACGGTCTGTGGGGATAGGGGTGGGTTAAGTGAGTTAGGGTTAGGGAGCGGGTCAGGTAAGTGTGCGGTAGTGATTGTGTTTGGGTTAGGGGCGGGATAAGTGAGTTAGGGAGCAGGTCAGGTAAGTGTGCGGTAGTGATTGTTTGGGTTAGGGGCGGGATAAGTGAGTTAGGGTTAGGGAGCGGGCCAGGTAAGTGTGCGGTAGTGACGGACCTTAGGGTTAGGGTTAGGGTTGTAGGTAGTTGTGCATGTGAGGTTTAGTGTGGGCTTGTAGGGATTTTGGTGTGCTTGTGTTGTGTATGTGGTTTTTGGACGGGGAATGTGTTTTGTTTGTTGATTGTGGTGTGTGCAGTGTATGAGGTTTCGTGTTTGTGTACCGTCGGTTATTTCGTTGTCGGGCATGTGGGATTTCATGTTTTTGTACTGTCGGTTATGTGGTTTCGGTGATTGCGTTGTCGGTGTTTTGGGGTTTCGTTTATGTGAGGTAGAACCATATATATATATATTTGTAGGGTCTAAGAATAAAGCACATAGATATTTACATTTTAATACTCACAGTTATCTCATAACCATCTCCTCTCTCATCTCATTTCTTTTTACATTTTCTTCCTTTATCTGTTCTGTAATCCTTTCTTCAAGTCACAAAAGGTGAAGATATTACTTGATTGTAATACGTAATCTTGTCATCAACCATATAAATGATAATTTTAAGTAAACAGTTGATTTAAAGCAAAAAAGACTTAAACCAAGTTAGTCAAAATACAGTTCTGCACTTCCTGGAAATATTTGTCACACGGGGATGTCATCCAGCTGCTTCACATCGTCGAGGAAGTTCAGAGAGGAGAGATGATTCCACAAACTGTAGAAAGTTTCCAAATGAATAAATTAGCTCGTGAGAGCACTGCACGAGGTAAGGAGAATGTTCAAAGTTGTCTCCCTTATTTTTTTGGCGGGAAACAAACGAATTTCAATAAAAAAAAAAAAAACGTTTTTATACATGTGAATCAGCATATATGTTTCCCATACTAGAAACTGCAAAAGTATATTAAAAAAAAAGTTTTCAAACAAAGCATGAAAGTAATGTAACTTTTCTTACTGCTCTATTTTGTCATTTAAAAGCACTATGTTTATTTTTAACTATATATATTCCCTAGAGTTTAGATTAGTATATAAATAATAAGCCTTGTAATACAAACACATATAACATCTCCCAGTTTCTCAGGGCTAATGTATGCATTGGCATTTAAACCCACAGATACTACACTACCTTCCCAACATTTACTTATACTGAACAAATGTATATCATGTACATATTTAATAATTACATTGTGAATTCTTGTTCTACTCTGAGGGTGTAACAGTTTATGCTCAGTGCTGACCAGTACTGTACGATTAGAAGTGAGATGGAAATTGTTATATGAATATGTTATTCTCTATGACTTAAAGTGCAATTAGAAGAGAGAAGGCTTTGAATATGTTATGCATTGTTATTAGAGCTTAGAGAGACTTGTGGATAAAATATGCTATCTATACAGGAAATATGTATATATAAAACGTTTTTCCTTTCTCCCCTCCACCCTCCATTTTCTTTACTTGATATTATCCAATGTGTCTCTTCATTTTAACTTGCACAGAATATTAAATATTTATAACTGTATATATTATAGCTGTGTGAAATTAAAGTGTAATATACAGCTAAGTAGTATCCTGTACTATGAAGCAGCTACTGAGGTAATGCATTATTATATGGTATGCTTACATATATAAAATGAATACTTAGTGTTAATTTTAAATATAGTGATGGTAGATTAATATGTTATATTATATCAAATTAAGTTACGAATAAAACATTATATACTTGCAACATATGAAAAGCAGTGTAGATCTTACCTTGTATTTATAACATATCAAAACAGACTTGTTAATAAAAGCATAGTCCACAATAATAGTTTTATAAATAGTCTATTTCTCATTTATTCTTGAATCTCTCATTTTTCAGTAGATTTCCATGTAGTTTTAGGAGCCATTCTTTTAGGAGAGGGGTTAGCCCACTCCACCTCTTCTATTTTTTCAAGTAATTTGTGTTTTTTCTTCTTCTCAAAAATCTTTTTATTGATTTCTAAAATAACATAACAATAACCATCATACATTGTAAATAACGACTTTGTAGGAGTTGAAAAAAAGATTTACAACTTGTGAAAGCAGATTGCAACTCTTTAGGATAAGAAAAATAACATGCATCCATATATACAATAGGTAACCAAGAAACAAATGGGAAAAAAAAAATTTAAATTATAGACATCAGTAAAAATTGACATATGAGAGTAAATAGAGTATAAATTATGTACCAAGACCAGAAAACACTTTAGAAACTATTAATTATTAATAATACTCAGTACCTTCTCTAATACTTTGTTTTTTAAAGCCATTTTTTTTGGACTCTTTATCATAGTTTTTTGAGCCACAATATATACGCAAGCCATTTTTTTTTTTAAAGTATCCCAATTTAATTTAGTACAATCAAGCCAATTTTGTGTAATGTAGAGTTTTATAAGAGAGCAAATAAATATCAACACATGAGTATCCATTTTGGAAAGATGTAGTACAGGTATATGAAGTATAGCAATTTCCCAAGACAAAGTGGATTTATGATAACCCATTTTCTGTAACCTTACTTTCAATGAAGTCCAGAGTTTATGGGAAAAATGGCAATACCACAGAATATGTAAAAGATCAGCTTGGGGAAAAGAACATGTGCAAGAAGGAGATTTACTAGCATCAAATGTATTCAGTTTATAAGGGGTATGATAAGCATTACTATTAATCATTAATTGTGTATAGACCAATTTCTTAAATGGGGAATATTCCAAAGTATTTCTAATGGCCAAAAGTTTTTGATTCTCAGTTATTTGAGAATTATGATTCACCCAGACATCTGAAAAAAGGCAACACGGGTCTTGTATTAATTTATTTATCAAGTTATATGAGTTTGATAACATTTTCACAGGTGAAGATAATGTTCTAATTATCGTGTCTAAATTCTTAAGATCTTGCTCTGTTGGTTTTAGGAGATCCCACTTAACCATAATCACCCCTCTTAATTGCCATAAAATCATAGTATACTTCCAATTAACTTTCAAAGTATTACGTAGGTTAACCAGGGTCAAGTCTTTGTACTTCAAGAGATCCCAAACATTCATATACTTTATAAGGGGATAATTTGTTAGATTAAATGGTGAATTATCTAACATTATGTTGGGATTAAGATGAAGTGGTTGAAGTAAATGAAAAATCTTATCTAGATTGATAATTTTTAATAACTCCTGAAATGCTTTGATCTTTTGTTTAAGGAAGTTAGAGATTTTTTAGAGTGTTCATAATGTCTATAGAAATGAACGGAATGGCCGCTGGGTTTATGTTTTTAGATAAAATGTACTGATACCATAACTTTACCCAAGTCGGAGACAGAATATGTTGAATATTATTTATTTTAGAAATGGACCACAGCTTGTTTGCTGAAACAATTAAATAATAAAGATAAAAATTTGGTAATCTCAAACCACTCTTATCTTTAAGAATTGATAATCTAGAGTAAGAAATCCTTACCGATTTAGGAAACCACAAAAATTTAGCTAACTCTTTATTAACTTTTTCAAAGAAGGATTTGGGAATTATCTGATCTGAAGAAGTGAATTGATACAGAAATTTGGGAAGAATGTTCATTTTGATTACTGCGGCTCTGGATAGAAGTGATAAATTCAGATATTCCCATCTACTCATATCAGACATTATTGATATCCAAACTTTATTCAAGTTATTTTGAAATGAAGAATGGTTATTATGTTCCATATGAATACCCAAATATTTCACTCCAAAAGTAATTTGGAACCGGGAGTCAGAAAACAAGTAAGATTTATTTACCAAATGATTTAAAGGGAGAATATGAGTTTTTAGAGGATTTATAAGATAGTTCGAAGCAAAAGAAAATCGTTCAATAGAGTTAGTTATTTTATTAAGATCTGTGATAGGAGTTTAGAAATATAAAACTAGATAATCAGCAAAAGCAGAGAAAAATAATTTAGTATTGAGAATCCTAAAATCTTGATGTCTAAATTGATTAATGAAATGGGCCTGCAATTACAAGGGTCTGTTTTATCTTTATTTTTCAAAATTAATATAGTTTTTGAGGTGTTCCAATGAAGATCCGCTATGTCATTAATTTTTATGTAATTAAACACTAAGAAGTAAAGGACCAATTACTGACTTAAAGGATTTGAAGAATCCATCAGGTCCAGGAGATTTACCAGGTTTAAGTTTATCAATTGACTCAGAAATCTCTTGTAGAGTAAGAGGAGCTGAAAGAAAGTTTTGCTGATTTTCATTTAACGTGGGGAATATTAAAGAGCTTAGAAAGCTATTTATATGGTTATTTACCGTAGATTTGGACGATTTCGAGTATAGCTCTGTATAAAGTAGTATAAAAAGATGCAAAATTTCCTTGTCCGTGTTAAATAGTTTGTTTTTATATTGTAAGGATGATATTTTAGGCCTATCAAAATGTTTTTTAATTATTCTAGCCAAGGTTCTAGAAGGTACTTGAGCCCATTCAGAGTACTAACTAATAATCTTTGCTCTAATATTGAGAGATTGTTTTGATGAAGTAAAATAAGTTCTTTTTGACAATCTATAATTTGCTTTTCAAACGCGGGATCAGGATTTAGTCTATACTGATTTTCAAGTGATTGAATTTTTAAATTAAGAAATCTTTCTTTCTTATTAATTTGATTTTTAAGATACGCAGCCTTACCAATAAACATTCCTCTTAACTTTGCCTTACAAGCAGCCCACTGTATATCATAAGGAATATCTGTTGAGTCTAGTTTGTTTTCCATATCTTGAATTATTTCTGTACACAATTTGCAAATGTCTTTAAGAGTAAGTTGTTATTCATTGTCCAATTGTTTTGTTTAAATATATTATCAGCCTTAAAAGTTATATTTAATTTTAGTAAAATTCTAGAATGATCTGAAAGAAATCTGGGTTCAGTAATAAAGTCCAATAAACATTTTGAAAGAGTATTAGATATCAGAAAAAAATCTAACCTTGACCATGAACGGTAACATTGAGTAATATGTGTATATATCTTTCTTATTTGAGTACTCTAAGATGTAATGGGTCTATTAGATTATAGTCCAAAATTAAATCTTCGAGAGCAAGAGATGCATGTTGATTATAGGAAGTGGAACAACTAGTGCGATCTATGTCTGGGTTTATTACTGCATTCCAGTCCCCCCCCTACTATAATATAGTGGTCTTTGTAAGAAGTGAGTATATTGTATATCTGTAGAATAAAAAAATGTTGTTGACTGCAAGGGCCATATAAATTTAGTAGCAGCAGTGGTTTATCAAGATTATGTATGGTAGCAGTAAAAAAACACCATCTACCCTCATCATGTTTTTCATCAATAATATTCCCCAGAAATTTTTGTTTAATAATTATAGCCACCCCCCCTAGAATTAGAAGTGTCCTCAGAAGCTATTATCTTTTTGATCCACTTTTTATTTTTATCTTTTTCCCAATCATCTCAGGGAACATGTGTTTCTTGTATAAAACATATATTGGCTTGTGATTTATAAATCAAATGAAATAATCAAGATTTCTTGGCTTTATTTTGGATTCCTCATATTCCAGGAATCAACTATTAATAAATTTGTCATGTATATAATAAAGGATTGATAACCTGCTTGAAGGAATTTAGTGTATTTCCATGTAAATAAATGATACAATCTAAAAGACCTAATCTAATCATGGTAAGACAATAACTCTCAATTAAGAAATGTTTCAGAGTAATATTAACTTTGAAATTACACACTTCCTTCTTCCCTACCCTAGTGCCTACCCACCATAACTCATCTATAGAAGATAAAAAAAATGCCAATACAAGATTATTGAAATTGGTTACCAATAACTTCATAATGAAAGAAGAAACATTAAGTAAAGTCCTGAAAAGGACTAAAACAATGTCAACAAAACTAAACATATTTACACAACTGACATAACTCAGGATGTCCGACACACTCAATCCCCATTCAATGTATAATCACAAGCTCCTATAAAACAGAAAATTATTTCATTGAAGTAATTAACCTCATATATCGAGTATTATAAAAAAAAAAATAACTAAAATAAATAAATAAATTTATTTAGTAAGGCCTAATAAATCAATACATAAGCTGGATATTACATAAAAGTGAGGAGCACAGTGAACAGGGACTAGTTTAGCCGGCAGCCATCTTGGAACCATGTAATTTGTGTTTTTTAACATTTGTCACAGCAGAATCAAGATCCTCAAACAATGAAGGTCCACCAGGAAGAAAAATCTTCAGCCTTGCTGGAAACAAGAGGGGGGTCTTAATCTGTACCTTTTTCAGTTCTTTAATTAGAGGTAAAAAATATATATATATATCTTTTGGAAATTACCATTGTTGAATAGTCATTATCTAAGTGAATGATAGAGTCATTGTATTTTAAAGGCGATTTTGACCAGGCTGTTTTTAGAATTGTCTTTATCTGAAGATGATAGGAATTTTACTAGGATAGATCTAAGTCGTTTCCTGATGTGAGAGACCGATATGCTCTCTCTATACCGAAACATAAAGCCTCTGGTAACTCTAGAAATTTTGGCAGCCATGAGTTAAGGAAACTTGACATACTGTTTCCTTCTTTATTTTCCTGAAGACCAAAAATCCTTGCATTATTCCGGCGTGATCTATTCTCTACATCCAGTTTATGTTGTAATGAAGCATTTTAAGCAAAAATTCTATGTTTTCATTTTCCTAGCAATCTTCCAAAGTCTGTTAATTATTCCTCAATACTAGTAATTTGAATTTTTTGCTGTTTTAGATCCTCATGAAGCATATCCATCTGCTTGGCAGCTTTTTCTTTAAAGTTGTCTATTTTACAGTCAATTATACCAATCTTAGTTGTGAGGTCTTGAATAGTTCTTATTAAAGTCTGTAGTTCCTTTTTTATACTGGAGTCCTGGTTGTTTGCCTTAGTATAACATGTTGAAAATCTCCAAGAAGTGAAGTATTTGTTCAGATGAAGGTTTTGACTGAAAATTATAACCAATTTTGATTTATAAGTAGATATTACTTTAAGAGAATGTTGAAAACTATCAAATTCTGCAAAAATAAATCCACTTTTTCTTGATATGAAACAAATTTCCAGTGAAGATATATTTTCCTTAGTGGAGCTTGTGAAATCTGCTGCTACACCATGACCATGCTAGCCATGCCCCCCGATACTGGTCTTTCTTGATGGCCAGCCACAGACTGTTTTTGAAAGGATATATGACCTTGACTGCCTCTTCTGGACCAAGGTCACTGGAAGTAGGACCCCCCCCCCCAATAAAGGTTTATGGTACCCCTTGCTGCTGCCAACATTCCTGTCTCTGGGTTGGCATCCATTCTAAAATTTAACACAGGTACGTTTCCTCCTCCTATTTTGCTGTGAATGGCTGCAGCAAAACCATTGCTGATGTGAGCTCTACTACATCCTATAAAAAGTGGGCTTCAGAGTCAAAATGTTACTGTAAACATGGAAATGGTATTGCCTTTCTTTTACACAAAATAACGTTCAGGACAAAAACAAACTTACTACACCTTGGATTCTTTGGCTAAGTTAGTTAGGTGCATCAAGGTGTGGCAGTAAAGACGCACTATAGTCCGCTACCAAAGTCACACCATCAGCTGAAGATTCTATAAATCTCATGGCGAGACTGGCATTGGCCCAACAGTACGATGGGAGGGTGTCCATAGGATCTTAGGAAGTTACTAGGCTTTTGGCTCTGAGACCCTTACAAGCCTAGCCAAGAATTTAGCCCAAGTTCCAACAAGTCAGCAATCAACAGCCCCATCTATGCTACTGGTTTGAGGAGCAGCTTGAATTGCTGGTACAGTTGGCTTGGGTTGGGAGGGGGGTGTTAAAGTTGAAAACAGCTGGAGTCAGTTTGCCTATCCTAGGGGGAGAAACTACTGCCTGTGTAACCTCTAAAAGTCAGAAGGATCCTTACAGGTGGTCCACCTGGCCAGATGTCAAGAAACTGCAACATCACTGCATACAACAGTCCCAAATTAGGGATTCTGACTGGCTCTACAAAAGTAACAGCTCCCACTACTGCATCTTGCATCTCCTCAGACTCTTCGCTTCATGGGCGAAACAAGAGTAGAACAAGTAAGATTTCCTAAGCAAGTTGGAAGTCTACCTGCTAATAAGGCTAAGTCACTGGTTGCCAGGTAAAAAGTAAATGAGGGATCCAGGGCATGTGCTGGCAGTAACACAGGGGAAAAGAACCAAAAAGCCAAGTGGCATTGGTAGAAAGTGAGAGACAAAGAAAGTAGCAAAAACACTGTACAGCCTCTGGATGCTACTCTACTTCTCCTCGCATGGCCAGTCAAAACCAATTAGTGAAAGGAAGACCTTTGACTGCCACTTTTTGGCTAAGGTCACAGAGATTAGGCTGCTGCCCACCACCCATCACAAACGCTGTGGTACTGCTGTTCCCAACTTTCCTGCCTCTGTTTTTAAACTGCAAAGAAACCATCAAGAGGAGAAAATTCTTTCTATGTTCTGGATGATGGAAATAATCTTATCGGCTAGCAAAGGATGACAACTGCCATCTGTGACTGAATCTTAAGTTGTCCATATGGCAACTCAAGTAGTGAATCCCTCTTTCCATCAGCCACCTGTCACTGGAATCTTAACTTATCAAAAATAATTCAGCATCAGTGAAAAACCTGAATAAATATACACAAGATTCCTATCTGTCCACAGCACTTTATTTCTTATCCAGGGGATCGATAGCAGGACTCTACTGTTAAACCTTTTTAAGGACAGCTGAATTAAAAACAGAATCAGGCTTATGATTCTCAATCCAGAAGGCTTAGCCTTTGAGAGGGCAGAGGATCTCGTCTTGTCCCTCAGGAGAGGTGCCAAAATGCTACTGTTTTACATGTAGACAACCACCAGCTGAAACATTCTGTTGTAAGACTAAAACATGAAATAAGGTTTGGGGATATACAATGCCTCGAAGGAGGCTTTACAAAGAGGTATATGAAATTTTGTGAGCCATCTCCCTTTCTCATCAAAGAGATATTGGGGGATCTATGCTCTTCCTTCTTAAACATTGGGTGGGAGACTCAAGAAGAATAAACTGCAAGTGCTGCTTCCATCCAAGTTTCTTACCACACCTCAGAGGTGACATGTCTGGGGAAGATGAAACACAAACGTGTTCAGATACCTGTTAACAGAGCCCCTCTGTCAAGTTGGATGAAAAGAAATATGGCTAAATATTGCTATAGTAGTAACTCTTGTCAAGGTCATAACCATGAAGGAAAAGACACACAGGGTATCAACATGCAGAACAGTCTGTATCGACAGTGCCAACTGAAAGTTGGCTCAGCACTGCAGGTAGCAGATGCTGACCACTGACAACAAAGGTCAAAGCCAGTGCAAAAACTAAGCCAGCATCAAGTCGGTCTCCAATTACCTGACCTGTGAGACAAATTCACTCCAACTCTGGATCTGATATCAGCAGCCTCAACCCCGACAGTCATACTATCTAAGATCAGCACAAGTGTTGACAAAAATCACAACCAATCTTGTCCCAGATGGACAGACTCCAAACCACAAAGCCAAAGGACCTTATGACATCAATATTGTCACTGCTGAGGTCATCAACATCCAAGATAAAGACCACCTCAACGACTGTAGTACCAACACTGACAGCAGCATATACCAGCATCAGTGCCTGGTGAATAAATTGCAGCCCTCTTAAAACCTGGGATAACATGAAGGACGGTGAGAAAAACTACCCACAGACTGACAGCATTAGCGCAAGCATCTAAAAGCAAGATCTGATAATCACTAAAAACAGCAAAGCTTGCAAATTACTAAAAAACTGTTAATAGAAACCAGTAGTAAAATACTAGTAACCACAGGAAATGCTGTAAATAATACAAATGCCAAAATACTGCAGCAGTGCAGAAAAGAAAGCCAGTAAACGTCCATACACCTGTAGGCAAAGACAAAGCCAAGCCAGATCAATATGGTACAAAGTTAAACACAAAATATCCACACCAAATAAGCACTTTAGTTTCACCGACGGAAACTTCACCAGAATGGTGTACTGTCACAGACAGTTAAAATAATCAAAACCTGAATGTGAGTGGCTGTAAGTTATTTACACATTTGAAAATTTAAAAAAAAATTACAGAAACTTGTATACTATTGTTTAACACACACACACATATATATACATACATATATATATATATATATATATATATATACATACATACACACACACACACACACACACACACACTTACACACAACTTGGCAAAAATATTTACAAAAATATATGTACACAAACATTTACAAAAGTGTATAGAAGCTCCTAAACATGACAACAAAGATGTTATAAAATATTTGCTTTTAGTTTCAAGGCAGGAACTATAGAAAGGTGGTCATTTAAACCAGGGTTTACACAGGCATCAAAAAACATCTGCCATATCATCTCTTGATATTCCAACCTGGTTTCCCAATCACCACCCCCTTCTGGAATCTGAACTTGCTGTATCACCCAGAATTTAAATTTGGCTGAGGGACAAACTAAACAATGTCTGGACAGGGCATTGGTGTCTTTGCCCCTTGTTTAGATTATATAAGTGCTCATATATTCGCTAAAACATCTCTGTCTTCCGATATCGAATGCATAACAGATGGTACAATACACCATGTATACTATTTTTTTTGGAGGCACAATTGTGGTAACCATCAGTAGGAATAAACTTATCCAAGCTTGGTAAATATAACTCACTGTTACTGACCACCATCTAATACTGTGCACAACTGCCACATCTGAAAGTACCCTTATTTTTATGCAGTATGAAGTAATTAACTTGTGATGCATTCTCAAACAAGTTCTTAAGGTTGGCACCTCTCCTATAACTAACCTTAAAAGAATACTGAAAAACAGAGTGTTGGGCATCATGGCAAACATATTACAGAACTTCAGAATAATTTCTTTGAATCGCAAAGAATCTTGGTTATACCCTAACACACAGTGTATATTTCTTGGTTCCTTTGTTTAAAGGGTAAACATCCTGTGTTACCCCAATTTCCAAGGTCTTTTGAACGTCAGCTATCATAGCAGTAATATTGTTGTTGGCAATAGGTTTACCCCTAATCAAGGGATAATACTTAAATCCCAAACCATCCATAAATTCCTTCTTGATGTTATCAATAAGAAGTTTGGGATAATCGCGAGCCAAAAATAAGCTCTCAAATTCTAATTCCTTACTCAGAACCCATTCATTAGACGTCATCCGGGCTGCCCTCACCATTTGACCCTTCAAGATATTCTTTTTTTTTTTTTTGGGGGTTACTTTTGAAGTGCAAGTACAAATTTGGAAAGTATTCTTTTCTGTGTATTTCAGACACATTCACTTTTTTCTGTATCTTTAGAAATAAGTACATCTAGGTATGCAGTAGACTCGGGGTCAGCTGAACTAATGAAGGACAGGAAACTGGTAGTGTGTAAAAATTGCATAAAAATTGTTGATTCAGATGTACCATCCCACAACACAAATGTCATCCAAATAACGGTAACAGGCACAAATATTTTTGAAACAAATCTGTCCATGCTGGTGTGAATGAACTGAGACGTACCTCCCTGGACTACATGAAAAGAGACAAAGGAGCTCTCTGAGCATGTAGCTCAGGCCGGTATGACCCTGACCTTGAGTAGCATCTTACCCTCACCAAGAATGATGCCACAATATGAAGACAAGATAATCGATTTCAACAATTGGCTTAAGTACTGGTGTCATTCAAAGGGGATCCAATGCCTGTCAGCTTGGGATGATATGCTTGACAAGCCACAATGCTTCGCTAGGGACGGCTTGCACCTGTCACCCCTGGGCTTTTGGATATTGGCAAAGGCTCTTGCTACCCCCATAGTGCCTTTTTTAGGCAAGGCTCAAAAGACAAACCCACCTCCATAGGTATCACAAGGGATAAGAAACTAAGATTAATGCTACTCAACGCCAGAAGTCAACCTCAAGATGCACGCACTCAAAACTCTCCTTAGCATGGAGAACATTGATATCTGTGCAGTAACAGAACCCTGGTTCAGGGCTCCCGAGAGCACCCCAGCACTACCAGGTTATACCTCATACCATGCTTTTCGGCCCCAAAACTTGGACTGAACCACAAAAGGAGGGGGAGTATCGATATTCAAAGATACCCAACACCTCCAGGTTGGTGACAAAGCATGAAGCATCAGAGACTATCCATGTGCAACTAACAGTGGGTAAAACTGCCTTCCAGTTTATAGCCTGCTACAGACCACCCTCCCAAACCCAGGAACCCCACTCGGCCTTCCTGAGAACACTGTAAAATATGAAGGTCTCTCCAAACACCATTATATTGGGCGACTTCAACTACCCAAACAGACTGGGAGTATTACTCTAGCTCCAACACCCTAGCCCAAAGGTTCCTAGAATTCATAAACTCAAATGCTATGGAACAACTTGTCACCACTCCCACAAGAGGGGAAAACATACTGGACCTGATCATCATCAACATGGGGACTCTCTGCTCCAGACCAGAAGTGTATCCCTCACTGGTAAGATCAGACCATAAACTAATCTCACTGGATATTCACATCCTGACCCCACCCCCTGCCCAGAAAACCACAGTGAAAAACTTCTCTAAAGCAAATTTCACACTCCTCAAAACCGAGGTGGAATCCTTCAAAGCCCCTGGGCCTGTGGAAAATACGGCCCAGACCGCAGAATCCTTTATAAACGCATTCTATGAACACCTTCAGGAATGCATGGATCATGCGATCCCAAATAAAACCAAGACCCAATCCTCCAAAGGCAGACGTCCTGTCTGGTGGACCCCAGCCATAAACAAACTATACAATAGAAGGAGGAAGCCACTAAATGATAGAGCAAAATCCCAAAAAGGGAAGGCATCACTGATCAGTATTAGCAAAAAACTACGGGCACTCATAAAATTGTCTAAGGCCAGCTTCGAGAGAAAAATTGCACAGGACACTAAGGATAATCACAAGGCTTTCTTTAGTTATGTTAGGAACCTGGGTGGTAATTCCCAGACATGCTCAGAATTAGTCCAAAATGACAAAAAATGCACTGAACCCACAGACATTGCCAACATCCTAGCTGACAGGTTCAGCGCAAACTTCTCCCCACCAAAAGGGCAAATCTCTATCCCAGAGTGCTGCCCCCCTGACATCTCAGATGCTCAGGTAAGAGCCGCCCTCTCCAAAGCAAAAAACACAGCATCAATGGGACCAGACGGTGTCCCGGGCTGCATCCTACATGAACTCCAAGAAGAGCTAAACCCAAACATAAAACTACTGTTCAATCTCAGCCTTACTACAGGATATGTGCCCAAAGAGTGGCGTACAGCAACAGTGGTCCCTCTCCATAAAGGTGGTGCCTCAACGGATCCTGGAAACTATCGCCCCATAAGCCTGACTAGCTTGGCCTGCAAAGCTATGGAAAGGATCATCATGGACCTCATAAAGATATTGGGGACCTACAGACACTGGATCCTACCCAGTTCGGCTTTGTTAAGGGCAGATCCTGCCTCTTAAACCTGGTTGATTTCTTTGAAACAGTCACCAAGGCCATTGACTAGGGGAAGGTTGTCCACACAGCCTACCTGGACCTCGCAAAAGCCTTTGATACAATACCCCACTCGGGCATTATAGATAAGCTCACCAGCTTAAACATAAACCCCTATGTCACTAGATGGATTGCAAACTGGCTCAAGGACAGAACCCACATGGTTAGAATTGCTGGAGCCATGTCAGACTCCAAACCAGTTACAAGTGGTGTCCCACAAGGCTCAGTCCTGGGACCTCTCTTGTTCGGTATATATTTCTCGAAGGTACAGGCCAACACGGAAGGACTGTGGCTGACCAAGTTCGCAGATGACTGCAAACTGGGCGCCATAATAGACTCTCCAGCCGACACAAGCATCCTCCAAAAGGGCCTCATAGAAACAGACAACTGGTGCCAGAGCCATGGCCTCAAGCTAAATGCCAAAAAGTGTATAGTCTTCCCCTTTGGCAAATAAAAAGTGCCCACAAATTACCACATAGGTGGTAATCCATTAAGTACAGAAGAAGTAATTAGGGACCTGGGGACAAGTTGATAGCAATCTCTCATTTGACAACCACGTGGCCAAAGTGGTTAGAAAAACATTTTATATAGCACACCTAATCATGAAGGGATTCACATCTAGATCAGGGGAGGTCATCGTGCCTCTTTACTTATCCCTCCTAGGCCCATAATTGAGTACAATGCCCCTTTTGGAATGTACCTTACCAGACACCTGCAGCAACTGGAAAGACCCCAAAAGTACCTCACCAAGAGGATCAAAGGGCTCAAACAGATGCCATATGCTGCCCGGTTAAAGAAACTCCAGCTCTACTCAGTGGCATACCGCCTGTTCAGAGGCGATCTGTGCCTGACGTATAAAGCCATGTCCAACCCGGAATTAATGGACATGCTGCACCTCAGAAAATCCAAATCCCATCGAGCTACGCTCGAGACTTGAACCTCAGCACTGAAATAAATAGGACATGCTGGAGGGACAGATTCATAACCCAGAAGCTCCCTTCACTCTGGAATAAAATCCCAGTCCAGGTTAGGCAGAGTCCCTCATTGACTCTCTTCAAGAGGAATCTTGATGAGTGGATGGGAGATCGTAGGTTTACCCCGGGTATCACTTCTGTGTCACTGTTAGACAGAGGCACAGTATACTAACCTCGAAAAAGGGCATAACAAAATAAATTTAAAATAGGTGGCAAAAGCCTAACACATTCTGGCTAGGCTTATAAATGCCCTAGGGCAGACTGCCTAGTATGAACCTATGAACCTAAGAATGTACCTCCCAATTAAAGTACCAAATTAGTGAAAATTGGGGCACATGCTGTGCCCATTGCTACCCCCTCCAGCTGTTTATAATATTCATCCTGAAAACAGATAAAATTGTTGTCCAAAACAAGTTCTATGTTTTCTAAAATCAGCCTAAAGTTGCTGGCATTCAAAAAATCCAACTCAGTCAAAACTTCTTCAAACCAGGTTAAACCTGTCTGGTGAGGTATAACTGACAAAAGATCTTTAACATCTATGGTAATGAAAATATAGTTGGCATCAAAGGGAACCTGCCCTAACTTAGTCAGGAAATCCCAAGAATCTATTAAGATGTGTTGTAGTCCATAAAATGGCTTTAGCTTTGAGTCAAACATTACCAAGGGTTGTGTTTTTGAGCCAGATGATGCTACAAATGGCCTCAGTAGGAGGTTCTGCAAGTTCTTATTGACCTTGGGGATTCCGAAGATTCCTAGGATAACCGGTCTTTTTACACACAGGAAATTGTACAATTCTGTAGCAATCATACCTTGCAAGAGATTATCTTCCAAAATAATATCTACCTTTTTGTACGCTATTTCGATCTCACTTCTAGAGACCTGATAATATCTACCTTCTTCGGTTACGATGGCCAACATTTCCCCCATATAGCTCCAATGCATCATTACCACAGAACCTCTATCTCGCTTCATAATCCTTAGCTCCTTGTTGTGACTGAACATATATAAAACATCCCTTTCTTCATGACAAGTTGTCACATGACCATCGTTTAGATATGAAAAAATGTTGTTTCAACTCACTCTCAAGTAAAACATCAAAATTGGACAACACTGGGTGCAGGGGTGGTGGGTTCAACGTACTCTTCCTGGAAACCACAGTCTTGGTATCCAGGGTCTAAAAGGGAAGTGAAATATGTTTTTTGTAAAGTTCTTTGAAATTTAAATTTCTAATGAATAGCTTGGTGTCAAGCAAAGTCTCAATTTCCCTTTTCTAGCAGGGACAAAGGTAAAGCCTTTAGAAATAACTTGAAATGAGACTCTTCCCAAAGCTAAACTAGCATAATTAAAAACATGAAAGTTGTTAAATGAATACACACAACCATTGCTATTCGTAACAGTGTTACAACCTGAACTAACAGCCATACTAGTTTGACCTAATTCCATTTCTTCTTGTTCCCCTTCCCTTTGGGTTTCCAGTGTGGCTGACAATTGTGTGTTGCCTGTGCATAGGAAGGATGTGCATCTAAATTCTGAACTCTGGGGGATCTCCTCAAAGGTCTCTCTAAAGGGGTACCTGCCTGCCCCTCAGTGCCTTCAGCAAACCCCCTCCCCTTTCATCCCTGGTACTGCCTTGCACAGTATTTAACTCACTTGAATAAGTGTTCTTTTTAGTTAAGAACAACAGTGTATGCTCTGTTTTCAGCATATTCTTTCTCATCTCTTAATAGTTTAGATTCCTTCCTTTTCTTATTTTTAACCACAATTTTTTCACCTCACAAAAAATATTTACATATTTACTCTTGTATTAATTCACAGTAAAAACAAATCTTTTTGAATCTGTGCACTTAAATCCAGTATTTTATGGTGTCAGATTTCTAAACATTTCTCATTATCATTAATTAACAAACACATAATAGCCAACCCACATTCATTTAAAATGTAAATAATTTCATTAAATAAAACAGAACCTGCTATTGCATTGTCAGGGAAATTGCTCAAACTAAAGCCTCTTGGAACACGATTATGGGAAACACATTCACCTAAATACCAATTGTCCAAATTAAGTGACTTGTATTTAGTAAGACAGTATAACTAATTTATCATACCTTGCTATGAAACTGCCCCTGTATTGGCTTTTGAATATCCGCTGTTGCGGGAAATAAAGTTGGTAGTCTTTAGCCACTTACTAATATCCAACTTGTCGTATTTACTAAAATAAGCCATTTTTCAGGCTGCAAACAGCCTGCAGAAGTTTGAGTTAGTTCCATGTTCCAAAGGCACCAATAGTACTTATGGCACCTTAGTCTTTGCCTACAGGTTTATGGACCTTTACTGGCTTTTTTTTTTCTGCACTGCTGTTGAGAAACCAGTACCAGAAATGTCTGACATTTAAGCAGAACAACAATGAAGAAAGAAAAGTAAAAGGCAAAACTGTAAAAACACATAAGGGGACTGAAAAAGTACAGTTGTGTACACTTACCATAAATGTAGATGTTGGAGTGCATTAACTGTTGCAGTCATCACATTTGGGTTAGCCCTGCCAGGGAAGCACTCAGCCGGCCCGAATACCAGAGGCTTAGTATTTCTGCATCAGTTGCTGTCGCTTCAGGATTGACATCAGGTTGGCAGTAGTGTAAAGTAAGGCAGCCAACACCGTTACATCAGTGTTTCTTGCCCCAACATGTCAGGAGCCCCCAAGTAGGAGCCTGGTACTGGTGGAAGAACCCCACCAGTAGAAAGTAAATACCAATATGACCCTTGTAAGGAGAGAGAGAAGAGGAGAGAAAAAAAAAGGGAAAATAGGGGGATGGAGGAAGGGAAACCAGGACTGCAACAGTGAATACACTTGAACATCTACATTTATGGTAAGTATACACAACTGTACTATGTTCTTTGTGTTTCACTGTTGCAGTCATCACATTTCGGTTGATGCCCAAAGCTGAGGAAATGGGTGGAGGCAGTCAAAAGAAACTATGGGCTGGCTAGGATGCCCTGCAAGACTGCAGAGGCAAACCCTGTCCTGGATTTGGAGGACAGGCAGGTGGTAATGTTTGGCAAAAATGTGAACAGATGTCCAGGTGGCAACCTCCAGGACGCCCCTGGTGGGGACTCCTCTGACGAAAGTTGCAGAGGTGGAGGCTGCCCTGGTGAAGTGAGTTCTAACCCCCTTAGGGGGAGGCTTTCCGTGTTTGCAGCAGAAATGGATGCAGTGTGCTATCCATTTGGAAATGGTTTGTTTGGAGATGGCTTTGCCTTTTGCTCCAGTAGCAAAGCTAACCAGCAATTGATCAAACTTTCTGAAGGATATGGTTCTGTCTAGATAGAATCTGAGCTATCTGTGCACATCTAGAGTGTGCAGGATCCTTTCCTTCTTGTTATGGGGATTAGGAAAAAAGGTGGGCAAATTAATGGATTGGTTAAGAGCCACACTGGTCACTACCTTGGGCAAGGAGGATGGGTTAGTCCTGAGGGATACCCTGTCAGCATGTAAGATGATGAAGGGTTCCACAGCCATGAGTGCTTGCAGCTCGGGGACTCTTCTGGCTGAAGTGATGGCCAGAAGGAAAGCTGTCTTCCAGGAGATAAATTTTAGCTCTGCAGAAGAAGCTGGTTCGAAGGGGGGCAGGGCAAGCTTCTCCAACACAAAGTTAAGGTCCCAAGCTGGGGTTGGTGCTCTTCTGGGTGGCCTCAAATTGTTAGCCCCTCTTAGGAACTGTTTGATCAAAGGTTGTGAGAAAAGGGGATGCTCAGTGGGAAAATGAAGAGAGATAGCAGAGGCATGAATTTCAATAGAGGAAAAAGAGAGCCCACTGTGTAGCAGGTCAGCCAAGTAATCCAGAATGAGAGAGAGGGGGCTGTGCCGTGTTGGCTCCCTTAGCCTGAATCCAGGTGCAGAATCTTTTCCATTTGTTAGCAAGACTTTCTAGTGCTAGGGCATCTGGCATCACGTATATCATCTAGAACCCGTGTAATGAGGTTGGCAGATTGATCGGGGATTAGGGAATAAGCCAAGAAGCCAAACTGAGTGCCAGCAACTGGGAATGCATGAATTCCCCTTCCCTCTGGGTCAGGAGGTTTGGAATCTGAGGATGATGCCATGGTGGTAGTGGGGACAGGCTGCGCAGCAAGGGGTACCAGTGCTGGCAAGGCCAGTCTGTAGCGATAAGGATTGTCATTTGTTTTTCCTCCTTTATATTGAGCAGCACCCTGGGGATGAGAGGTAGTGGAGGAAAAGCATAGACTGATAGACTGACCCAAGGGAAGGACATGACATCCACTTTCCAAGCCCTGCAGTGATGGTCCCTGGTGCAGAATTTGCTGGGATGATGGTTGGTGTGGGAGGCAGAGGTAGACTATCGGGGTGCCCCATGTTTGAGCTATTAGGGTGCAGGCTTTTCTGTTGAGCTGCCACTCGTGGGGATCCAGAAGAGTTCTGGTTAATTAGTCTGCCAGAGTTGAGAACACTTGGTAAGAATTGTGCCAACAGGTGGAGTTGCATCTCAGAGGCTGTGTCAAAGGGGCATGGCCAGCCTGCATAGAAGGTGGGAGCGAGTCCCTCCCTGCTTGTTGATATACCACATCACAGTGGTGGTGTCGGCTTTCAGAGACCCTGTGGAGAGAAGGGGCTTGAAAGCTATCAAGACGTGCTGGAGAGCCATCATCTCTTTTTGGTTGATGTGCAGATGGATTTGCTGTTGGTTCCATTGGTTCTGTATGCACCTGCCCATCCAGATGTGCACCCCAGGCATAGTCTGATGCGTCTGTGGTGTGGATCCGGGTGGCGAGAGGTAGCGAGAAAGGCAGTCCCTTGTTGTGGGAGCATGCTGTTGCCCACCAAAGAAAATCTTTTTTTGAGGAAAGGAATTACAGGTATAAGAGTCTCCAGGTCTTGAGAATGTTGACACCAAAGGCTTTTTAGGTACCACTGAAGTTTCCTCATATGCAGTCTGGCATATGGAATGAGTAGTATGCAAGATGCCATAAACCCAAGAGCTTGCAGGATTTCCCTTGCAGACAGCTGGGGTCTGGTGGCTAGTTGAGAGCAGTAGGTTGTCAGGAAAATTTGCTTTTCAGGTGTAAGGAATGCCATTTTGGATCCTGTGTCCAGGCTTGCTCCCAGGAATATAATTCTTTGGGTGGGCACCCCTTCTCTGTTTGGATTTCTTTTCGCTGATAATGTACCCTAGGGAGGTTAGTAGGGACTTTACAAAGGCCAGGTGCTTGAGCAGCTTTTCCAGGTTGTCTGCCTGAATTAGGCAGTCATCGAAGTATGGGTAAATCTGGATACTCCTTACTCTGCAAAAGGAAATGGCTAGAGCCAGACATTTTGTGAAAACTCTAGGAGCAGTAGATAAGCCTAAAGGAAGGGCAGGGAACTTAAAGTGCTGAGATCCTGCCCTTAAACAGAGATATTTTCCTGCATGATTTTGATAGGAATGTGGAGGTAGGCCTCTTTTAGATGCATTGTGGCTAGCCAAGCATCCTTGGAGAGCATGGGTAGCAGCTGCTGAAGGGTGAGCATTTTGAATTTTGGGATCACAAGGAAGGTGTTTGGAATGGATAGAGAGGATGGGGCAGCAGGTGCCCTCTTTCCCGGGTACCAGAAAAAGTCTGGAGTACAAACCTTGCCCTATCTGTTTTGCAGGAACGTGCTCTAATGTCCTCATAAAGAGCAAGGAAAGGACTTGCTTTTGCCCCTCTTCCCACTGGTTTGCAGGTAGACCCGGGAACCCTTTTGCAGTTGGAAGGGTGGGGAAGGAAAACTTGCATCCCTGGGACACTATGCTGAGAATCCAGCAGTCGTTGGTAATGGTGGCCCAGGTGCTTGCGTGAAGGGAATGTTTTCCTCCTATGGGTAAGTGAAGGTGGGCAGATGGAGGGGGTGGAGGTGAGTCATTGTGAGTTCTTACCATAAGGGGGTGGCTTAGAACTCCCTGGTTTTGAAGTGGAGGTAGTCCACTGTTTAGATCTTTGCATTCCCTGCGGCTGCTGCCTGGGGGGGGGGGGAGGGGGTCTGGTTCCCCAGGGTCTGGGCTGAACTGGCTTAGGAGGGAGCAGGAAAGGACCAGTGCTTGGTGGGATAATGTCTGCTGGACCTGGGTGGCTGGACCTGTAAAAAGTCCTTAACTGTCTGTATAGATTTTGCTTTTTCTTCCATTTTTTTAAGATCTCTTCTGCCTTGGTGCCAAATAAGTTGTTTTTGTGCAAGGGGGCATCCTACAATTTAGATTGGACATGGTCTGGCAAGGGCTGTTCCTTAAGCAATGCATGCCTTCTAATGACAGATCCGGTGACTGCTGCCCTGCAAGAAGCTTCTAGGGCGTCAAAACCACAGTGCAAGGTGTGTTTAGTTACTTGACTTGCAGAATGCACCAAGTCTTGTAACTCTTTAGATTCTGCACAAAGAGGAAAGGAAGACTTTTTGTTTGAGGAGTTCCAGGGTATGCTGCTGAAATTTTAGCACATGGAACTGACAATTTAGTGCCCTGACAGCAAGAGTAGCTGTGCTGTACACTTTTTTACCCATCTGTCTAGTGCTCGGGAATCCCTATCTGAGGGGGTGTGATTCTTAGCAGAGGTTGCTTTAATTCCTTTAGACCCTTGAGAAATAACTTCACGGTCAGCTGTAGGATTTTTAAAAAGAAATTTGTGAGAGTCAGGGACTATGTAGTACCTGTCTGGTTTTCTGGGTGCAGGAGAGAGGGTGTCAGAGTCCAGCTGGATACCAAGAAATCATCATCCACAACATCCAGGACTGGGGGGATGGTCAATGGTCTGTACTGTGGAAGATCTAAGTCTCTTTTTAGACTGAGGGTAGTCCTGACTCGCCCACTGGAAATGCTCCCTTAAGGTATGAAGGGTTTCCCCAAAGGAAAAACAGTCTGGGGGAGACGCTGAAGGGATGGAATCCTCTGCATCAGACTTCTCATAAGTAGAGAGGGGTTGCAAATCTTCATATTCAGATGCATCAGAATCATCAGACTCTTGTTCAGACAACACTACAAGGGGCAGATCTCTCTTCCTTTTGGAGGGGGTAGCCTGGCTTCCCCTGATCAGCATGATAAAGTCTTCTGCTATTTTAAGCATTTGAGACTGAGGCAAGGAAGCAGGTGCCCAAGATTGGGTCGTCTGTTTCTTGGGCGTGGTTCATACCCTGGGACTAAGAAACTATAATTTTAGAAAGAACTGTAGTCGCGAAAGAAGACATCGGTTTGTGTAGAGAATCGGTAAAGTGAAGGACTTCCTCGGAATCCGGTGCCTGCTCAGCAGCTCTGGACCCATCCAAGGTAGAGACGACCATAGGATCCTTAGTCGAAGAGGAGTTTTGCGGCATACCAGACTCCGAAAGGGTCTCAGTAGCGCCCTGCGAATCCAGAGAAGATGGCATTAGGGGCTGCGAAAGCACCTCACTGAGGACCGGAGAACTGACCACTAGCTTAACGGGAGCGTCGTCGGTAGGTTTGGATCTGTGTGGTCTGATCTGTCTTTATCTCTACTTTTTTTGGAAGATCTGCTATCTGATGACTTATCGAAGTCGTATCAGAGTTCGAGGACTGTAAGCAAAAATATCTAGCTACACTAAGGGCCCAACGATGGATAGTTCTGGGATAGAAAAAGCACAGAGGCGACAGCGGGGGACTGGGCCTAAGCAAGTGACGCAGTAAGAATGAAAGTTGCAGTGTGGTATTTACTTTCCACAGGCGAGACAATTGTTAACTTTTTCTGACATCGGTTAGTGCAAGAAAAAAGGATCCCCAACAGGGTAATTAACTTTAGAAGACTTTAGCTTCAACTCTGTAGACGAAACTCTGGTAGCGGCTGAATGGCACTCGTATGAACTGCTTCTGTTTTGGGCTCCATGGCAAGAAAGACTGATGTAATGGCGTTGGCCGCCTTACTTTATACTACTAAAGACCTGACGTCAGTCCTGAAGCGACAGCAACCAATGCAGAAATACTAAGCCTCTGTTATTCGGGCCAGCCGAGGGATAATCCAAATGTGACGACTGCAACAGTGAAACACGAACATCTGTGTGCAGCAGAGGTGGGAAATGTAGATACTAATGGCAGCTAAAGGAGAAGGTCACCCTAGAGAGAAAGGCTGACCAAACACTTGGCAATTTTAAAGGTAAATGTTTCACTGTTGGAATGTACAGCGGCAAACAGCAGAAAACTGCAGGAAATTGATGTTTCAAGTAGGCAGAGAAATAACATATGCAAGCTGCTGAAAAGGAGAGGTAAGAAAAACTGAGGTGGAATAGCAATTAAAATATGAACCAACTGCACAGAAACTTAACTCAAGGATATGTCATGCAGAAGCAACCTGAGGTTTACAGCATTACTAGAACAAACTGACAGGAAAGACTACAAAGTTATTAAGAGAAAATGCCTCAACACATGGACCAGTCTTTCTTTTGCAGATATCGAAACAGAAAAAGCACAGAGAATAAATATTCCTACTTTGAAATTGAGAAAGTAGCCAAGACCTATACTGATTAAACTGCAGTCATAACAATAAAGCAAGAATTTCTAATTTGTGGTGGAGGGAGACAAGGGTCTATGTGCACAATAACTTTTAATTAAAGACTAAAAATGCTTGTCTTCTTCCTCCAAGGCTCTGCAGAGAGAAATGAAACTTTGGGTCAGGTTAATGAATCCTGTATTACTCTGAGTATTCTTACCAACTTAGATTATTAAGCAGAAAAGGGACTGTACAATGTTTTAACACTAGTATTAAATTCAGAGCATTTAAATAACGATGTGGATGCACATACTGTAATAGAAAAATAACTGCACGCTTCTTTTAGTTTTATTTTATTTAACATTTGTTAACAGGGAAAGTCCGACTTGGAATGAGCCAATTTTCAGTGGAGGCCTGGGTAGAAACGCTCCATACACATGTCTTTGTAATGTGGGAGGAAACCGGAGCACCAGGAGGAAACCCACACAAATGCAGGAAGGATATGCAGACTCTGCACAAAAGGCACCAGTCGAACCAGAGAACCTCTTGCTGTGAGGCGACGCCGCCAGCATTGCGCCATCCTAGTGTATAATTATACCTATGGGTCACACCAACATTACAAATTACTGAAATGCTGCCTTCACTTAAAATTCACTCCTCCAGAACATTTTTCTGCATGTACTGTATGCTGCGGTGGTGCAGCGGTTAGTGTCACCTCACAGCAACAGGTTCTCCAGTTCAATTCTCGGCTGGAGCGCCTTCTGTGCAAAACTGCACCTCCTTCCCTGCAGTCGAGTGAGCTTTAAAGTCATGCAGGTAGGTGCATGCGTGTGTGCTTTCTTTGAAGGCTGGGCAGCAGGCTGGCAACCTGACACCGTAAAAACTCCCTGCCAGTCAATAGCAGATCGGTGACCCCTAACCAGGAAAAGCCGAAAGACTTTATTGCTGCCAACGATTCCATTTATTTCTGTGCAATTCACCCTTTCCCCTATCTAAGGATCCCACCTCCAATTCTTTTATCTTGTTTACAATATTCAATTCTTCTGTGGTCAGTTTAGATTTTGATTTCCACCGTCAAACAATTGCTTTTCTGGTAGCCGATAGCATTAAAATTTAGCAAGGTCTTACTATGTCTAGTAAGTGCAATTTTTTTCTTACACTGACCGGGTATTTTTAAAAAAGTAGGAATAAATGGGTGCATGGTAAAAGTTTTAGTAACTAATACTAGTGGGTTAGTATACTTAGTTGTGTGCAAAACCTGTGAAGCCTTTTACGTGGGCAAGACTGAAAGAAAGTTGAAAAGACGCATTTATGAGCATATGTATGAAGTAAAGAAATGTAATATCAAAAATGCTCTGTATAAATATTCTTTGGACTGCCCAGAGGCAAGGTTTGAGTTTTTTGTTTTAGAGATGGCTATTCAGGATGTGAGGGGGGGGGGGTGCATGGGACACTATCCTTGAGTATAGGGAATTATTGTGGCAGATAACCCTAGATGCAAGCAGAACACCCGGATTAAATGAGAACATCTCAACAGCACCTCTACTAAAACTCAGGTCTGCCAAGTTATAATTAATTTTTGAAACAAACCCATTTACTTGCATTTCTTTTATAAATGCACATTTTTACTAGTATAAATATGCATTTTTATTAATTTTACACAAACATATTGAGACATTTTATTGACATTAAATGAGTACAGTTTTTACACCATGTAAAAATGGATGTAATTAGTATGTTTTGACACAAGGTGGCAGCACTTGGAATTTTAAAAAGTCTTTAAATTCTACTCTATTTTATTGGTCATTTTTTGATTGGGAGAACTATTTAATGGGCTTTTGCTATGTAATTTATTATTCTGATGAAGTTCTTGTGAGCGAAAACGTATCTGGAGTGCTATCAGCGTTTTTGGTGTTTTGCTCATCTACTATTTTGTACCATTAAACCTTAAAGAAACTGTGAACCTGAGCACTTCCTTCCAGCCTGTTTTTCTTCTGTTATTGGTGGTTACAGTGGCTGGAATCCCCATTTTTACTACTTTGGTTGCTGTTGGAGTTGTTTGGGGGATATGGAAAGCACAGAAGGTTTTCCCCAATCTCCGAAAGGGAGGTGGGACGAAATCGGCGAAACTCGGAAGCTAATTGGCCAGTTAACTCAGCTTGTTGAATTGCTCACTCCAATTGGCCATTCCTTTGCTGGTTTGATGTCACTCAGCATCCCGGGAAACCAGGAAGCTAACCATAATGGAGGAAAAAATGTCAAGGCGTTTGTGGAGAGACTACATTGAGTTTCTCAAACTAAGAGCAGTTTTGGGACTAAAAAAAGTTAATCATGAACGAGACACTGGGGTACCTAGTATTTTGGATGATTCAGTTGAAGAAAATTCTCGACCAGACAGAGCAAGTGACTAGGAAGGCTTTTGAAACTTGGTTAACTGAGAAAATTTCTCTTAAGGTTGGGACTCAAAAAGAGTGTGTTGGGAGGGAAATTAGTAATGATACTTATGCTACCAGTATCAAAAAACTAGGGGAACTCATGGGGAAATATAAGGCACTTTGTACTGATAATGAATACATGCGTACATGTTTAAGCAAGGGAATTGTGCCTAAAGGACTGTGTGTGCAGAAACACCCCAACAACATTCATGTTGGTAGCAAATTATATAAAGAATTACTGGAGATTTTTAATAACTGTGGTTTAGACACTGTTAGAATTACTATCAAGCAAAATGAGTTGTCTATGAAGGAAATGCATTCAAACATTCAACGTTTAAATTATGTCACAAATGACTTGCTGTTTTCTGTACAAACTGAAAAACAAAAATATTTTGATACATTGGATGACATAGAAGGAAAAGTTAACATTAATATTAAACGCAAGATAAAGAAACTTGAGAGAGACATACTAGAATACAAGGAAAAACGGAGTTAAACTGGGCCCAGGGGAAAGTGGGTAGACAAAAGAAGGGATCATTATGTATTTGAAGTAGACAGCGAGGTAAATTATGGAGAACAAAGTGAAAAAGGGACTAACTATGACCCTTTAGAATCCCCCCTCCATCGCTTGAGAGACTTATGAATCAGAAAGGCCCCCAATACTTCCA